>NW_019214155.1:67712-88510 GCF_002532875.2 Varroa jacobsoni | reverse complement strand
GAAGTAAATGTGAGTAATAAGGTAGGAAAAACAATACGTTAAATCCTGAATCCTGAACGCGACCCGCGAACCACATGGTACAAGCAACTACTTTTCCTTCACGGTCGTTGCCTGCAGTATCGATCTATATCGTCCTATATTCCCTTATCCCAGTACCCAAGAATTGCTCCAAATATAACCAATTTCAAATGAGTTCCTTCGTTGAGCAGACGACTTTTCAAGCTAAAGTTGAGCGACTGTGCCCTTACTAGAAAACAATGGGCGAATACATCGCAGGATCGGGAACTACGCCCAACTTGAATATGTCTTAAGTATTTGTGTGTTTGTTAAAAAGTGAAAAATTATTAACAGTAGATATAGATCCTTGCCTTGTATGTCGCCGTATACGGACGCCTACACTGAGTGTACTTGAAAAAAACGAATTACGATGATGTTCAGTAATGATCAACTTACAATAACAAGGAGTAAGGCCGTAAGTTCGTTCCGCTTTTTATTGGCTTCGGCTAGCCCGCCCCTAAAGATGGCGTTGTGGCTGGCGGGTTAACGGTTAGTTTGCTTACGTTTGGTTCTCTGCGTCCGAAACAAGACAATAAACTAAGAAAACAATGTTGGACATAATTTTTTTTTCTCGAAATGGAAAAGCTGAAACCGGCTGCCAATTAGACATATCCTATGCGTGAGTTTCCGAACGCAGAATTATTATACCATTCAAGATAGGACACCGAGCCCTTAGATTAGCTACTACCTGAATGATTTTTAAGTAGTTTTACAAGCAAGGCCATATTTCGCTTTCGATGGCATATAGTAAACTTTTGAAAAGTAGTGCTGATCGGTGTTTTTTTACGTACGGTGATGACCAGGAAAGCAAGACGGATATTCCACAACATTGTGATCAGTAGTAATTTGTAAGATGTTGTTAAGTTAGCGCGATTGGAACAGTGTGATTTCAAGCAAGTTACTTTTGCATGACACTTCATCGATACGGCCAAGATCACGAAAAGCCAGACTGATCAAAAAACAACACTCACCAAAAAATTCAATGGATGTCCATCGAAATAAAGTTCCTTCACATACGTTTTGTGCGCCATTAAAGGGGTACTGGACTTGGTAGAGATACTAAATCCTATTCTTCATTTAGTGCCAACCTTGATTTATCAGATCTGTTTCGTTTCGTGATGAATTTAGAAAAATACTCGGTAATTTATATGAGTACCGAAGTACGCATATAGGATGGTATTTTGAAAGCGGAAACGCCGTTTTCGCATTTCCGATGGTAATCGAAGCTCGTATAGACAGCTGATAATAGACAATTTAGTAAGCGCTTCTAACTGCAGCAGCAGCAGCAAAAATCAGAACTGACTCACGGTTTTGCCCAGTAGTGATGAAATGTTGCCGCATCTGCTTGAACAGTTTAAGCTCTGGCCGGAAGCTAGGGCTTTTTCGACATACCTTTAGCCCGTAGGGTGTCACTAGGGGGTTAAAGGTATGTGAAAAATCGGGATGGACTCGGGCGTTTATCTAATGATTGTGTTGAGTTCTTGAAAAAACGATAGCCAGTTTGGCTTGTTGTTTCGCTTTCCTCGTTTTTTGTTTGTGATATTTCAGTACCACAGCATTAATTCGAAAGAGCTGTAATCATCGCTTTGTTCAAATGGAAAAATTATACCTTCAGTTCAGACTCCAAGGTTAGGTTGTAAAAATCATAGTCAACGTTCGTTCGCTTTCTCTCCTACTCAAGGCGAACCAACTGGGGATGCGTGTAGTGCGTACGACAAAAGACGTGATAATAATCTGCGACCTGAAGAACGCGGCCTAGTTGACTTTTCATATTCAATGAGGATCACTTTGAAGTACTAAAGCTGAAACGAATTTCGTACGTTATTTCTACGTCTTCTTGTCATCGGCAAAAATCGGTGTTGCAATTTATTTTGCTCATCCGACATGTCCTTCTTTGGAGTCCGAACTCAAAGTAAAATTTTGTAATCTGGACAAAACGAACCAACAGGTATACGTTGAGACTTTCTAAAAGTAGCAATAAAGATAAATTAGAAAAGAAAAACGGTCCGCGAAAGGAGCTGTTACTTCCTTAATAACCTAAAAAGAATGTAAATGCAGTAATTTAGACGGCTAAACTGCTGATTACAAGAGCCAGGGGTCGCTGGCTCAAGCCCCATTATCGTTATAAGTTATAAAAGCGATGTGATTGACTAAAAAAATTTCAGACGAGAAGGACTGTAGAATGAAAGAAACATAATAACTATTACACCAGTAGACAGATGCTGGTAACCTGTGAAGTACAATTCAAAAGAGATATGTCAATTTCACCTGTCGAAAATCAGAGACATCTGTAATAGATACGTTCTGATACTTCTACGACGATTCAATTTGGCCGAGGAATCGTCTCAATTGGATTCCGTTTCCCGTTTAGAAACGTGTATGCTGATGATCGTAATCCGTCGTTACCTCCAACGATACGGAACCATACGTGTCAGTGCAAGAAAGAGCAATTGCTTTTTGTCCTGAAAAACTACCTAAATGATTACGGGGCCTGCCAGTGACGTTAGAAGTGCAGAACCTTGAAAAACAGTTCAATTAGTCACAGAATATAAGGCGCCTGCACAGCCAATAGGCGGGAAGATAACCCAAAAATAATTGTACATAAGATAATAGGCCTAAGCAGCGGGGGGTCTTCTACTTGCAGGCTCAGGGGTAAGAGCAGGCCCACACTTGAGTAGGACTCATGTTCACAGGCCGGAAAAATAGGTTTTCTATAAAGAGAAAAGTAGATGAACGGTTCAAATGAGTAATTTTCAGTAAGCATAAACCTGCCTTTTTTCTTAACTACAAACCTATTTTTCCTAAATTCAGAATTGTCTTCTCCCAATGTGAGTGTATTTTTGCCCTATTTATACTGGATCTCATTACTTTGGTATTACCGCTCTGTAACCGCAAGAAGGGAATAAAAATCAATATAAGCGTACATAGTTGGATGACAAGTAAACTAGACGGTGTCGAGACTTTGTCAAGTAGCACATACGCTTCCACGAAAAAAGAAGTCAATTTGAATGGCCAACAGAACCGATAGCAGGATAACTTCGCCCAATTCCTACATGCACAGTTGTAACACAACGATTAGTGTAACAAGAATATAAATAAATCAAAAGCAATCGTTACGTTACTTGAGATTAGGGTGTTGAATCCCTAGGTAATCTCAAATTATAACAGAATTGGTCTGTAGCGTAAATAAAGGGCTTACAGGGTTTATTTTTTAATGCAAATCTCTACAGGACGTCCTTTAGTTGACATAAAATTAGTATAACGAGTTTTGTCTTTTTCAACGGGAGCGTGTGTAACAGATGGACAAAAGGGTGTTGTAGCGCAGTGTTAATTGTGGAACAGTAAAACTTTAGTAAAAACAATAGAATTGACATTCAGTAAGGTCTAGCTCATGGTCGCTCCCGCTGAGTCTTTATCAGGATGATTGGAATTTGGTCCTGTACATTGACAAAGAGCTGATAGATTTGAATCTTAAATTGACTGGCGTTGTTATTCTTATAACCAACAAAATACAATATCTTTGTTCTATCTCTGACGATATCCTTCATATACTAGATAGTTTGGCGGCGTTCCTTACAGGCCTAATGGTTGACGGCTCTCCTAGGTTACGTTCGGTATTCTGTGAGCATAATACATGATACCCCGGCTTATTTGCTGCGTAAAAGTCTATACCGAAGAGCTGGCAAAATTCGGAATGTCCAATTTTCATCACCCTTAGATCTATGAGTTCAATTTGATCAAAGACATATGTAACTCCCAAGGATTAAAAAGCTTCTAATTATGATACTGTTATTTCGCAGTATCAGATATGCCAAAGTTAATCATTTAATAGTAGAGTAGGAGGTTTCTGAGTTAAGTTTATTATCAGGCGTAGGTAGCAGCGTCATACGTCAAATGAGCGAAAACTTCGTATCAACACGGCGTAGCAACATTCTTAAAATCTTCCAAATGAAGACATTTTTTCTACTGCTTACCAAGATCTATAATGCTGCCAGTAGAATTCAAATTACCAGTCTAAGTACATAATCTAGTTTTGTGCAACTACTGACCCATTCCTGGGCTTTAAGTTACTACATGTATATAGCGGACACGTTATAACTTTTTGCGACCGTTTCCCACCACTATGACCCCGCACACGTGCAGCTAAGCGGTGCGCCATATGAGGCGTACCTTTTTGTGCGTAGCATTCCGCTTTAAGCCGGTCAAGCCATTTCCTATAATGGCGTACATGCGCACAAGCTGTTCCATGGAGAGGGAGCAAACCCATATGCAACCGCATTCGCCATGATGTTGTTGCACGTCATTTTCTAACGCTCCGCGCTGTCCGCATTTCGTGCCTGCTCCTGACACAATGGTACCTGACCAATCCTGACACGTGTCGATAATAACACGGCAGCAGATAAGCATGTTTAAGCCTGCAAAAACTCTTAGCTTTCACCATTTATTTGGGTATATTACAATTATGTTTTTTGGACGAGGTTCTACCCCTTGCTTATTTGACTTAGACCGCTAAAAGATGTTGTTGCTAGGGTGTGTTTACAATCTTACGAGCCAGCTTGATATTTATCTAGCATATATTACAATGTCATGAATTGCTCCTACCCCCTGGCATATTTCATCGTTAAGATTATTTTAAGGCAAACTCAAAAAAATTAAGCTCGCAAGCCTTAGAAGTCCTGATGCCTGACGGACAAACAGCTAATTTACAAACTGTAGGAGAAGTGATGTACAAAATGTTAGCCAGTGTACTAAAAGCGGTAAGCAAAACATACTGGACCTGTTGGACAAGGCAGACGAAGTGACCCTGGGTGGCGCTAACATTCAAATATATGTATAAAGGAGAACGGCCTCCAGCTTATTGCAAAATAAATACCACAAGCGTTTGTTTTTTTTTGACAAGTACTTCAAAAATAGAATTGCCTTTATTCAATCCATTTTTACATCCGTTTACATCATTATTGGCCTAATTAATTTTTTGTTAGAGATTTTATCCATTGGGGCCGTAGGAAAGACGTGATTATAACACAATGTACTCACATAGATAATGAAAGTTTAGTAGCTTTGTTCCTTTTGAATGTGCTTCGTGCTTATTTGTTGAAAAACCAAAGATAATATACTCAGCAGGACTTATTCCGGCTAGGCCTAGTTGGAGCAAATACAGATAAATGATACACTAAAGGGATGACTGCAAAAACTTGTTCATACAGTAAGAATAATCAAAAGCTTCTATTTTTTTTTATTTATTTATTTAATTTTCCTCAGCATGAACATTGGTCGTTTCATACAATTTTGTAATTTTCCACCTTATTCATTTAAAAACGTATTTATCTATATTTGATTAATTAAAATGTTTATTAAAATTATTATTTGTAAAATCAATTAAAATACTATTTCATGATTAGGTTATTTACTTATAAGCTGTTTACGTCTTAAATACTTTCTTTATTATTACATTTTGAGAAGAGTGAACATATCATAATTTATGGTTTATCTATTTATGTTTTGACGATGGATTGGAATATTGTTAAAAGCATTCGTTTTGGTCTTAGTTTCTACATGTATCATAATTAATTAATACAGTGACTTGGGCGACTGAAACCCCGACGGAAGACAAAGGACGCTGGTATCAGCCCCACTAATGACATATAAATTAACGGAAAAATATAGGGCGTATATAGACAGGGCGTAAGTGAAACCTTTATATCTGCATGGAAATGACGCTTCGTACAGGGTTTCCATTTGAATCTACAAAGTGTGAATGGCCTGATGTTATATTTGCACCTACAAAAACATAATTCTACTGTATGCAAAATGCGCGAAGAATAGGCTCTTAAGGAAATGGGTCTACCTAAACCTAATTGTGAGGACTAACCACTCATCAATACCTGTTCATAGGACACATTGATTTTCGATCTGCACTCGAAGTGCTCCCTAGGAATATCACGCCTTTTAATTTAGCCTACGCTAAAGTTCTCCAAAGAGTCGTAGAGAAAATATACGCATACAAGTTACATTAGTTAAAATGAAATCTACTTGTCTGGTCGTCCTGGATGTCTTCGCATCCGATGTGCGATCAACTGATTGATGTCACCAGCTCGTGAAGAACGTCTCTGGTCGAATTCTACCGTTGATTTTTTCTTCTTTTCAACTTTCTGAACTTTCAATGCTTGCAGTAATCACCGCATCTTTTAACAGCCAAAATTAAATTACAAATTAATTGTGTGGTGCTGAGTAACTCTTCACGCCGTACAGATTTCAATTGTTATTGTACCGACAAAGAATCGCTGACTTCTAATGGACTGCAGAAAAACGTGAACGACGTGAATTGCCACGAGGTCTGTGTGGTGGCGCGTTTCCCACGGCTTGACTGCGTCAGTAACTTGACAATACGTTACCTGATGCAAAAAAAAACCATTGACAAAACCGACTAGACAAGTAGATTTCGGTTTTAAGAGGCACAACCTGTAAATACTTTTTCCAAACGCTAATTTTCAAGATCATTTGAAATGTTGGCTGGCGGTTTTGTCGAAGTTTTGTCCGTTTTTGCCGACTCATTGTCATTTGCTACCACCTATGTACATATATATATATATATATATACATGTATATTATACCATTATATATTATTACGCTGCACGTACGGGCATATGGCGGACATACGCTCGTCCTTGACCCGTCATGTCTCTAAAGACGTAACACCACATGTGGTAACGTTCGAGAACTGGTTTCGCTGGTCATCATTTCACATTAGGGAAATCTACTGCCATCGGGTTCGGACTTGAATTCTTCAAGACTACTTCAAATGTTCGCTGATCTTTATGTACATAGTTCTACGTACATGTGCCTTCGTCAACGGGAAATGAGTCTCATGATGGGATCTTTGATTTCGTAATACTTTACGCCGCTGTGATTCCTTCTTTTATAGTTATTAGCAAGTACCTTTGCATAAAAATGCACGCGAACGAAAGAGAACGCGTGAAAGGGGTACTGGGTATAGGTGCACGTTTGTGGTGAGCAAAAACACTCGTCACACCAAAATATAGTAGTAGATAGGTTCAGAGAAGGTTTTGAAGAATAGAAGGAAAAGCATAAACTGCCATTGATCAGTGAACAAAGCCCAGTTCATCGACAGACATCAAATAAATTATGTAAATTATGATCTCTTCTTGGTGAAAAGCAATTTCGCCGCTGGAAAGACCGTTATTCGACTCGCCTGTCATGTACCATACCCAATTATTGGAACCAGATGGAACCCAATGTAGAAATAAAAACAGATAAAGCAAATTGCTTTAGTCCTAGAATGATACTAAGTATCAACTATTGCGTTTCAAAAATAGCTTTCAATACAAATTTAGATACTATTACAGTCAGATATTGTTTACATGACAATTACCCATAAATGTCCTGAATATGTATCCTTGATAGTGCTTTCCAAGGGCATAGCTTGGACGGAAATTAGAAGGCTTCTACTCTAAGGAACTAGCTATATCTAGACAGATTGGCATGGTATCAAAATGGTGTGATGGTAACCAGGTGTCCTGGTAAAGGATTGTGACCTAATGCCCGTGCGTATTGTTTAATTCAGCCAGAGTTATTTCTTCAAAGAGTCATGAGTAGTTCAAGTATAAGAGTCTGTTTTGGCGTTTAGCCATGGTTCTCTAATAGCTATAGTGCGTAGATTGCCCTCGATTAACAGATTGTCAAAGCTTTTTTTGCGTCCGAACAAGCAAACTACCTAAATGAGTCAGACATTAGACTCCATTTGTAACACAATCCTTCGTCGAACCATTGTCAAGGATATTTGTCTTACGTCATCCCTTGCTACTGTAGTATTTAAGGTTAGTTGGAAATACGGCGTCCGTCCATATCTTCAAATTCATCTAAGCACTTAGAATGTACAGACACAATCTGCACACAAAACTAATTCAAGCTTCACCTTTTTCCAAGGAGCGAATTGTCCTAATGCCGATGAATGAACGGTACGAGTTGACTAACCTAGGCATGCATGAAGAAGACAAATACACACAGTATCGAATGGAAAGCATCCAATTGTAGGAAGAAAAACATGTGCCGAAATAAGCTACGGAAGTTCTTTTATAAGATTTTCGTTGATAATTAATTTACTAATTGATAATTTTTAAAATGTTCTGTCATACTTAAAGTTACCGTTGTGGTGCATTTGACATTAATGGGGATTCGAGAATTAAATATTTGATCAGTGGCTAACTGGGCTTGCTATATTCCAGTGAGTACCAGCAAATAATTATCGGGAAACGTTACATTCTGATATTTGTCTGCAGTTTCACTCCTGAACGCTAAGTTAACGCACCCTTTCCTTTGTTCAACACCTGCTCACCTGCAATTAAATAAATGTTAATTAAAAATATTGATATTTTTCGCGAAACATTATTTGAAAATTGTCGACCTGTCATACCAACTCTATTTTAACTGCCCCGTTATTCGATTGATCTTCGTATCAATATTCTGCATTATTGCTGGTGACTCTACGGGGAACTTAAGCTAGCGATTTTTGTCACTTACAGCGCTAAAGTTCGAGGAGTACCGTTTGTTCAACTACAGAAAGCTAACCAGGTAAGGGTCTCAAGTAGACTGACGTCAGGTATCATCTCAATACGTTGTCTCTGGGGCCGGCAAACTTCTCTGCACTCCGCTCGTTTTCGATGTGTTCAGAACTTGCAGTTTACTGTTTCGAGCCCTTCTGCAACAAAATAAATGGTCAGATCGGCGTTCAAGTTCCACAAACCTTTATCAGCCCGCAAATTCGTTTCGTACTTTGAACTAGATATCGTTGTATGTGAGCTTAATGCAAATCGAATAAAAAGTTCATGTTAGTTTAATGGTGGAAGGGCAAAAAGTTGTCTACTTTATTATTGTTAGCTATGAGAAGGCAGGCCCCTTAAAGGACGTACAAGGGCAGTTGTGTTTTTGCATTTACGATAGATCGTATTAGACGCGCAGAAAAAAGTTCATAGTGGTTGTAAGTTAGTAAATTTAAATGCATTGCTGTCCCTAAGTTGCTACCTAATAGCCATAAATTGTAAGTAAAGCACAGGAGAAATAACGCTCTTGTCCAATTCTTGTCATTGACACCAAACCTAGGTTTTTGGGTTTGACCGTATTTCGCTGGAATCGACTTCAGGGAAATCTTACCCAATACTGTATAATGGAACAGATCAGAATTTTTTTTTAACATAAAAGGATTTTTGCAGTGTTTGAGTACTATTTGCCAATTTAGATTGATGATAATCATTACTACTGTTACTATAAGTAAAATAATTTTAACCTCTCTTATCGAAATAGTGTTATCAATAGATGAGTGATTATTAATAAATGTTTCTTCTTAAATAAATGTAAAAGGGAACTTCAATTATCTTCAAAATCTACAAGATCACATCATTAGTTCTATTAGTCTATGCTGACGGTAAGTTGTTCTAAATAAAAAAAATCCTTTTTTATAAGTATGTTATATGAATCCAGTGCAGAACAAACTTCTATAGTAATATTTGTTTTTTTTTTATATTTTACATACATTACTATTTCGCTGGCGATTCAGTGTACCAGTAAGGTGTACTTTGGTAATTTTTTATCGAAATGATCTAAGTGGCTTTTCTTTTTTGTCCGCTAAGCTTTTTGCTTAAAGACCTGAGTCTGCCATGACGAAGGGCTATGCAAGTATTTCATAAATTTTTGATGTCATCTGCCTAATTTTTGAAGGCCCGTTATTATTTTCTATTAGAAGCTGATTTCAAATCTTCGCTCAGTTTTGTAGACGCTGTTTCAGTAATTACTGAGCTCTTACATTTGGTTCACTTTTAAGATTTTTTGTCTCGTGTCTAGTGTGTTAATAATTAAATATATATATATTATTACTATGGAACATACACATGGCGACCATCATGAAGTCGCGAAAGTCGTTCGTGTTCTACAGCATACAGAACAATGTTAATAAATGAGATCAAATATAAGTATAACAATAATAAGCTCATATATATATATATATATATCCGTGTAAAAACGATCGTCGTACAAGTTTGCAATTGTAGAAAATCAGGGAAATTTCCTTTTTCTCAAAAAATCCACACTCAAATTTGTAGTGATCTCAGTCTAAAAAATGTCGATTTTTAGTCGCATTTTCCATACTAAGCCTAGTCTGGTTTCTGTTGAGGTCAAAAAGCTTCAGTATATAATTCGTTATATTTAGTATATTAGTAGAATGGCTAACAGAAACTCATAGTTATATAGCATACGTTAGAAATAATACACACCCTTACGATCTAGCCAGAATAGTACCAAATGTTAGCTCGAGTAGTCATTTTACATAACAATGATAAAATATCGAACACTTTTCTTTTGCTTCTCAAACAAATTACAGAGGTCATCGACCAATTCGAGGGTCTTCTTTTTTTCTAACGATACACGTTGCCATGTTGCACACGTTTTCAGTTAGGTACAAAACAGATAATTGTTAGAGCTTCCGCCTGCAAGTCTTCAAACGAAAACGGGAGGATCGAGTACGTTTGCTTATTCTATCAAATGCGCCCACGTCGCAGCGGGAATAATAATTCCCAAGGGATCTTGGTCGAAATTGACTGCTTCTGTGTTGCAGCAATTAGTAAAATTTCTTCCTGTCAGAACATTTGAGCAATACGAGCAATAAAATCCTAAGGGATATTACTAATGAAAATCGACACTGAGCTGATCCGTACCATCGTCGACGTATTTATATATGAACCGCTATACGATAATTTGCCTTTGCCATTGTTTCAAAGGAAAGCCACCATTGCTCTTATGAAAAGTATACAGTGTAAACAGGTAACGTCAATTCTCCAGGACGGTAAATGGACACCAGTTAACATTTTTGGACAAAACTTTTGCCCCTTTGAAGCTCATGTCGCCAACTTCCATCTCTGCTCTAACAAGTACATTCTATATCAGGCACTAGATAGCTCTATGATGTTGAAGAACGTCCTGACAAATGCTCCCGATGAACGATTGTACCAGTCCTTGAAATTTTTTAGGTCTCGATCAAATCGACCGCATTTGATTCGTAACGACGAAAAAAGTAGCCAAGATGTCCGCTACGAATGGGACCACGAGGAGCTGAATTTCATTAGGTTTTCCTTAGGCGTAAACTTTAAGCTTTGCACAGCGCATAGAGACGGCCATGGCCGACTGGTGGCGCCTCCTGGCAATGGATTAGTGCTAAAATTCTCTGACAATTCGGGAAGTGAACAATGCGAAACGAGTATCAATGACGTTGTTGACAACTGGACGATGGGCGACGACGGAGTCTTGAGCTAACGAGTAAACGCCGACAGACGACGCATGCATATCCTACCTGGAACACCAGCTAAAATCGGATACAACGTTATAGGAACAGAAAGGGTCAGTGATGGGATGTATTAGACAGTCATATGTGAAAATTTCGAGCTGAATGGCGCTTCCATCTCCAGTTTGACGCACGGAAAAGCGTATCGTTTTAGTGATGTTGTTATTCTGTCAAATGATTTAACTACTGCATTCTAATTTTACTTCAAAGGGAATTTCAGCGGCGCCAACGAAGCCACCACCTGGCTGTCAAGCGACTAATATATTAAAACGGATAGTTTTAAGCACGACTGGGATATTGTGGCGCAAGCAAGATTTGTACCGGCACACTGAAAAACAGTTTACACCGTTCTGGCATTATTTGCACCATCTTACCGTTATACTTGCAAACGAACAGCGTACACTTTCCACGGTTGAATTTTTATTGGAAGGCTACGTTACGAAAATAGAGCATCTGGAAAACCCATACTGGAAAACTTCATACATTGTTTTTTTACGTATGAACCCTGCGATCACATCTATTCGTCTCTAAAGCACCAAGGAAAAAACTGAAATGTAATCACATTTTTATTTATTCTAGCGATCTTTACGAAGAAGTTCTATAATTGAAGTTGAGAAAATTACCTTGTGAATCTTGTACCTATAGATACGAAGTTCCTTTATTCGAGACGGCGATCTCGAGGCAATATTATCTAGTTATGGGTTATATAGTGTAGAAATTTTCTGGACATCTAACGCAACTTAATCCTAATGGATTTTTAGAAGACTAGCGAAATAGATGTATAACAGTATACTGTTTTGTGTAACTTGTCTGTCTTTTGGCAGTGACTTTTGATGCCTTCGCATGATTAACCTTGCCGTCCAAGCAAGACCTTAGTTCTTTTTCTAGTAGCAATAATCCAATAAGTTAAAAATAGTGGCAGGCCGTAAATCTTACGATTAGCTTTTCTTATAATGCATCGTTATTATATTTTTAGATGAGTCCCTATAACGTTGACGATATTTGGTTGACACTGTTCATTTTTTAGGTGTTATCAGCTGTCGTACGAGCACCATAGCATGAATTCGGTACCAGGTGCCACTACCAATCACTTATATCAAATTCTATGGGCTATACGAAGCTGTTCAGGTTGGTGACGGAAAACTTTTTGATCAAATTTACTTTAAACGTTGGTAAAATCACACCTTTAAAGTTAAGGTGTGATTTTACCAACCGATACGTTGATTTACGAATAATAAAGCTCTCAGGCAGAATTTACTGCGGCAAATCAGTTACCGGGCAGCGTCCCTGTACGTGACTCTGATTATTCTCATTGGAATATGGAAAAACCAAAGATTAGAAATATTGTTGTCCTAATAATTTTTCTGTTGTTCCTCTCTGTATAATCCATTTTGGAAAAGTTGACTATCGGGAAATGAGAATTTTTTTTGAGTGTTTACCTGTTCCGGTTAGACTAAGAGAGCAGATTTACTGTTTTGCAGAAGGGGTTTTAGGGCCTAATTAGGAAAAGCGTAAGTAGTATTTTCAACGGTGTGCGTCCGCAGATTGAAACAGCTGGAAATGCTGATTGTCAATGAGCTGAATTATGTTGTATAAGCCAGGATTTAGAGTCAAGTTCAGTCAATGAACCTTTGTCAAGTAATGTAAAAAAGGAACCATCCGTTAAAGTACGCTTTCAATGCTAGGTTGAAAGCAGAATAATCGAAGCTGAAAAACGAACGGGACCTTTGATGGTAAGTAATTCACTGCAACTTTTAGAGAAAATGGCGTGCAATTTACTATAACCATTTGCTAAACGTTAGGATACAAGGTAAGATACATTGATTTCGACTATAATCACTTGAGGCGACTGCTATAACGCTTAACCCCAGACTATATATACAATATTAGTTCAGACCCTTTATTCATTAAATGTTACCCCCTGCAATTTTCCTTCGGTTCCAAGTTTAAGAAACACACGAGAAAAACATGCTTTGAGATGATCGAAAAGGTTCAAGAGAAAACGAGGAAGCCCAAGGCTAAGGTTTACTCTTAGAATTGGGTTAGAAAACAGTTGTCAAACTAACTTAGTTGTAGGATTGTACAGGCACAGGTGCATCGGATTCGTGGGAGACAAATGGAACTTAGACAACTGCGGTATTTTCGGAGCTATATTTTCTTTATTTTTTTGACGCTTTTACTGCATGTTTCTTCTGGAAACGTTTCCTCTAATAAACGTTAGCAAACACGCCGTCCTCGTTACAGAAAGTCGAAAGCCCTTCGAGTTCACGATATCAAACGAATGTTTGATTATTAAAAAAATAAATCATTTTTGCCTAAACAACGCGCTGCCCCTTTTGAAATAGTTTTCGACAATAGCGCGATCTCATTATTATTTCGTCCATTCGAACTGTGTGCATTTCAGTTAAACTTAAGTTAACAACTGGTCCTTGAAACAGCAGTTAGCCCTAGCCAGGCTCTTGCGGTAGCGCATGGTTATGCAACGGCGCATGCGAGACTGCCGGTAAAGAAAAAGGATGTTTCCTAGCGGAAGAAGGACTTCTTAATTAGATAGTGTGCTAGGAAAACGAAAAATTCATTCATTCTACTGAACGAAAGTAAGTTCCTAAACGTAAATAATGTTTGTCTAAGGTATATAATATTTTTGTTGAAAATCGGATATTAATATGCTTAATAGATTCTGTTCATTTACATCTATTAAAACTTATGTTGAAGCGGCGCTAGATATCGGGATATCTCTAAGGTACCGTATTGGCAAAATAATCTGCTCAAAAGAAGAACAACTCTATGACGGTTTTTGTTGGGTTGACAAAGCGAACTTCGAAAGTTTTCTAATAAAATGTAACAAGACCAGAGGCTGGATACAAAAGATCAGTGTGGTTGATGTTCAGTGCTATTCGCTAAGTGTTGAACATATTTACCAAAAGCTGTCATTTCTAAAGAGATATATTGAAAAACGACAAATGAAAACAGCGATACTTATGCGAAGCACATATATCAGACATTTATTAATCAAAATTATCCAATTTTCCAAAAATTGTCTCAACATATTTACAGTATCGGAGAAACATGTCAACACAGACCATTGCTGTCTAAATTAATGCATAATGGCTTAAAAATCGCGCGTAACACCTGAAACAAAATTTATATCACTGGTAGAAGCAGGCACCAACAGCGATGCTCAATAGCTAGCTTCCTTTACTTCGTGCACTTCCTCAGCTGAGCAGGCAGACGTAATCGAGACTCCGCTTTCCACTGAATGATCTTCGATATTCGTTGATGGGACGAGCAATTTACCGCTCGGAGCACCCCCACTGCGAATGGTATCGGGCAATTCTGTTAGAGCAACGTCAAGATTTGCAATGAGGGGAAGACCGTCCACTTCAATCGTTGGTATTAGTTGCGATCTATTGTTTACGATCGCTGGCCGTACGAGGCTATGACTGACGGGGTCCAGCTGGGCCTCGAAGCTGGCCGCGGATTTATAACGTGACTGCGGTGTCAACGAGGACGCCTCGTCCACGAATGCTGCCCTGATCTGAGCGATCGTTCCGAATGCATTGTTGTCGGCGGAAGCCAGCTCATGGACGATAGAGGCTGACTCGTCCTGCAGGCGCTCCTTTACGAGTTTCTCGCTTTTCAAGACCACTTCTTCGATGTCATTGAGAGTTTCTCTAGAACAAAAAAGACAACAATCAGTTGACATAACATTCTATGTAAATAAGAGTGTATTTCCATCCGTAATTCAGTAGGACCTATGAAATAGATGATGTTTTATTAATTCGACTGCCATTCTATTGGGTGTACAACACGAGTACAGTAAACAGTAAGGCACAATTACTTTATAGATTATCAGTCGTACATAATGTAAAAAAGTTGAATTGCGGCGCAAACAGGACATCAAAAGAAGTAAGCATAAATTTGTACGCTGCTAGAATGCGCCTGGCCTAAACAGGCACATTTTTATTAAATTACATTAGCAGCCATGTTGTTTATTTAGTAGTGAACAGCATAATTAAGATTTGCCTTTCACTAACTCTTCCATGTAGAGTTGTTCTTCTATTTTGGAGTATAGGTCTCTGACCCATTTCTTCGCGGTGATTTCGCACTGACTGATCCATGTATTGAGCACCTTGAGATAAGCTTTCTTCTGCCTGGAGGACGCAAGACATTGTTTTGACATTAAAATGTGGAAGTGATTGTGTATCAGATACATTACGATGATGCTATTGGGTTCTAGTAAATATGCACTGGAAGTACAAAAGAAAATAGCAGGCATATTACCTATAGTTTTTTTTAAGATCGATGATTTCCTCGCGAATCTTGTTGAAATCTGAAAGCCGGTACCAGACATGGCTTATATGTCATGTAATTGAATGATTTACATATGGGATCAGCAGATGCAAAAATAATTTATTATACAGCCAAAATAATAATATTAGTAAAAATTAGTAACTCGAAAAAGGTGGCCAGGTACACATCGGTGCAGTAAAGCTAAACTCTAATTACACACAGAATCACTTAAATCTGTTGATTTTTACGTCCAGCACTGCCCTTTAAAGACTGGTCCAGACGGCTGGCCCTTCCAAGAACAAATCGAAGTGTGTCTACGCTCGGTCCCGATCCGAGACCACTACCTGTTCATAAGTCTAGTAAGCAAACACCTTATCACTATACCATCGTATTTAGAATCAAGTATTTTAAATCAGTCAATAAAAAGACCGAATAGAAAAAGCTATATTAACAGATTCTCATTATCTCATACCTGGCTCAGTGACATTTTCTACGAGTGCGACATTTTTATAGCTTTTATTTATTGATCCCTCGACTTTAATTTGGTCATGCTTAGCTCTTTCAACGGCCGTCATTAGTTCGCGAAGTTCGTCTTGTGTCCTGCAACAGTCCACAATACAACAGGAATCTTTAGGCGTCATCTAAGTTACTTTCCTTTACTAAATAAAAAGTTTACTCCGTTGGACTGACCTAACATCAACAGCATAAGTTTCAGCGGCGGCAAATGGATACCGTGACATATAGTAAAGGACAATGAATAAATATAGTAATAATATAATATAGTAAAGGACAATAAAAAGAGCCAAAGTTGTCAAAGCAAAAAGAAAGAAAAACAAATAACATCGATTGCTTTGTGCGAAATACACGGTTTGATTCAGAAATCTCAAATTCAAAATCAGGTTTACGTACATGCAACCTTTTTCTTCATAGTTAGATCGATCAATCTATGCTTAAACCATCATATATATAATCTTCTGTTCAAGAATAAATAAGCCATTCACTTCCGGTCGACAAGTATTTATTAAATCGCCCCGGTTCTCGAAATCCAAGTAGGATGCGATACGTCTGTCGTCCTCCTGCAAACGATCCTCGGAACAACTAACTCGATAGGCAGTTTTTCTTTTATTCCTTTCTTTGTATTGAAGCTTTCCCCCTTCACTCTTTTCTACCGTTTTTTGAATAGAATTAAGTTGAACGCGTTAAACCCAGTGAATACGGGAGTCGGGGTAACAGAAAGATCGATTTTTTTGCACGAAGTGATGTTTGAGCAATGCAGTCTGGGCCGGTGCATTCTCGTGATGGTGGACTTGGTACTTGTAGTGCCACAATTCTGGTTTCTTGCATTGGACACAC
This sequence comes from Varroa jacobsoni, assembly GCF_002532875.2. Lineage (NCBI taxonomy): Eukaryota > Metazoa > Arthropoda > Arachnida > Mesostigmata > Varroidae > Varroa > Varroa jacobsoni. The sequence continues at coordinate 71,457 of NW_019214155.1, read as the reverse complement.
TCGGGCAGTCTTCTCAAATGTGGTTCTCAAAGGTGGAGACCGTGGGGCCAGATGGCATGAGATCATGACGAAAGACAAACGAAACTCTAAAGAGACTAATTTCGGACCTAGACCGTATGATTTTCTTTGGTCGGGGTTTTGCTCTTCGACCGTTATTCGGAAGATTGCCCCTTGTTCTGCTTGTCATAGCTGCATACCCATGTCTGAGCACCTGTAATAACGTATTCGAGCGAGTTTGGTCCTTCTAAAGATACCATAAAATGTTCCTAACTCAGTTCTTCAGTGATGTTTATCTGCTAGACATTCATCAGTTTCGACACAAAGTTTGTCGCAGACCTTCTAGCGCCTGACAGTAGTCCATTGAGATCTCAGTCTTTTCTGCCAGGCCTTTCATGGTAATTCGGAGGTTAACGAGCACAAGTTATATGATTCCTTGCACGTTTTTGTCCGTGATTGTTGTCACATGTCCTTCAAGATGACGATTGTCTTTGATGTACTCTGGTTTATGTTATTCGAAACGCTTGAGCCACTGGTCTGCTTGAGCTTAGGCATACCGCAACGTCCGTAAGGCGTCGGTGCGATTGGCCTTATTTTTCGCACAAAATCTTAAGCATGCTGGTTACCTCACTGAACGCTGACTACACAAGATAGTAGGACTGCCAGATGACTTGGTCAAACTATTTAAAAGCCCTTGTATATATATATATATATATATATATATATATACATATCGAAGTGAACTGGCTTAACTTTGAACCTGACTGGCAAGAACGAGCATTTTTCAACCACTAGGTATGCGGTGAATACGTCCATAGGCGTATTACCACATATTTAAATTATATTATCTAATGTGTTATAATGTATACATATTTCGCAAGAAAAAATTAACAGACTTACAAGTCATCCTTGACCCGCTGAATTTCCTCGACAACCAACTTTAAAACGTCCTGCCCTATTTTGAACATTTCACCACCCTTGGCCAGCCTGTGGGAACTCGCATGACCAACATATGGTCATCAGTAAATACGTCAATCTCACACATAAACATTATTATCGTGCAACCAATTATCTATATTCTTAGTTGTTGCGCAATATTATTATATAGTAAAATAGCGCACTGCAGGTACCGATCTACTTTAGATTGTGCTACACGTAATTATCGATCTTTCAGGACAAAATCTTCCCGTTGAACGTTGCGATGTGTGTAAATACCTTCTATTCGAAATGACCTACATGCATGTCTTTTTGCTTCCTTTCAAATGCTTACCTTTGAAACGACAAAACCGAAAATTTCGTAATAAAGCCTGTTGACAAGCATATGCCTGTTTGTTTAGAGACGTTTAGAGAAAACTAGTTAGACTATGCAAGTATGTATGTAATGTACATACATTCTTTATCGTATGAACGAATGGGGACGGCCAATGTTTTTGTTCACGCTCTATCTGGCACAACCAGGAGGCCAACTGATAAACTTCAATGTCCAATACTAAGACTTCGTCGTAAAGGAGAGCTTTGGGACACCGAGACAACAGTTTGCAGACGACTTCACCCCCAGTAGAATGTCAAAGTTCTAGTGAATGTTACAATCCAATAAGAATAAGGAGTTCAACTGACATCTAATCCGTGTAGAAGCGCAACTGTGATCTTCTCGACATAAAAGTCTAAATCAAAAAAAGAAACTTCCAATATTTATGAGCTACTCTGGACGAAGATTACAACCTTTTGGAGTAGCGAGAAAAAAATACAGGTAAAAATCTGCTAAACCTTGCCACCTACCAAACCACAAATGCCCAAGCTGGCTGCAGACGATAGAAAGAAGAAAGTTACTAGATGATTATATTGTGTGTCATGTGGGATAAAGGCGGAGATCATGGGAGCGGTGTAAAAGGCTGTTGCTGTAACGGTCTTCTGATGTTTTAGGATGCCTATTACTATTACAGTTTGGTTAGTCAAAAAATGATCGAACTACTTCATCGTTTTATGTTCGATTGTTTTGAGGGCCTAAATGAAAAAAAAGAGAGAAGCCCGTGGCCTAACGTCAGTTATCGACACACATCTGAAGTGTAATCTAATAATTCCCCGATTTTGCAGGGTCCTCCGATAAAAACTTACAGAGCATTTAGATGATCAACATTCATGTTTGCGAATCGCTGGATCGTCTTCGAATTACACCACAACCAAAAAAATACTACTGTTTGGCCGAAGGTCCGCCCCCGGCTGATCAAGTGGGACTCCCAAACATCAATGTGTAGGCTCAAGGAAATGGTCAAGAGAGGTAAAGGGCATTCATTAGCTAGTGGCACAAATACACATCAGACGTCCAGTGTCGTCTGCTCAGATGAAAGTACGTTTCATCTGCTACATAAGAGATGCTATAGCTTTCGTCTATGAAACATGTGTTATGTTATGGTCTAGTATATCAAGCGATTTTGAAGACATTTTTGAATTTGGGTTGGAAGTCCTAAAGTACATAGCGCAATGTATCATGAGACAGCTCATGTAAATTGACTTTAATTGTGAAACCTATTTTGTACGTGATGAAAAAAGCATATTGCCAGCAAATCGATAATGGCTGTGATCTTTCAAGGCTTATACAGGCTATATTAAGTCTGGTAAATGCTGTTTGGTACAACGTTGCCTAAGGATTCGTCGAGACTGATAGGTTTAAGAAATGGTTTCACTTTATAGCTAGGAACAACGTATATTAACGGCTATAGTACAGGCTGCATTACTTACGCTCATTGTAGCTATTGATTACTCGATCGTGTTCCACTGATTCCATTAAATAACCTCTTCTCAGAAACATAGTTTCCAATCAGACCCGCTTTCTGGTGCATTTACTATCTAAATGCTAAAACGAAGGCCATTCAGCCTAGCTAAAAAAATTCAACCAGATGAAGGTGAAAGATAAAATCTTTGATTTGTCTTGAGAGGTCTAAAAAAGATATTTTCATATCGTGTTATAATTTACTACGACTTCGTCTAGTCATTTTAGTTCTTTGACCATACTCAATTTAACTGTATTATCGATTTCGGATTCCTAGGTTGATTAATTGAAGTCTATATACATATATATATGTATATATATATATATATATATATGTATATATATATATAATATATATATATATATATACTAATGAATCGGATCACCAACCGTCGTCTTACCGAAATCTTACGTATTGAACATTTTGTTGGTAATGAATAAAAGTTACACTGTGGATGCAAGTAGAAGTTTTATCTGTATACGTAATCGTAAAACGTCTTAACCTGCAACCCCTATGCATAAAACCTGTTACCACTATAAGTGGCTTAAAATGCACTATTGACAAAAAACACCTTTACTAGATATGGGCTTGACTTTAGGAAGACTTCAACTCTGCAGTTACCAAATGCAATCGATTCGGATCCATGACCATAACAGGCACACTGTTAATATCCACTGCAAAAAAGTACGGCACGTTTTTATCAGTGATATTGGCTCGAACCAGCGACCCTTGGCTTATTACAATGGGAAACCTTACGTACACAGGCTCAAAATCGATCCCGACGAAGATAGCCAATATTGATGACTTTAACAATTAAGCTCAAGTATCAGATGGCTTGCTTTTTTACCACAACGTCCAGACGACCAAACTCGTTGGAGCTTTCAAGTATCAGATGGTTTTCTTCTTTACCACAACGTCCAGACGACCAAACTCGTTGGAGCTTTCAAATACCAGATGGCACTATTTCCCATCGCAAC
>NW_019214155.1:58201-67612 GCF_002532875.2 Varroa jacobsoni | reverse complement strand
GGCAAACCATTCGATAAATAACAGCAGTAGTAACAACCACACATGAGGAAAAAATAATCTGCACAGTAGTGATTCAGCTTTGTGGAACGAGGATAGAGCTATGGAAATTATTTTAATGATTTAATTGGAGAAAAAATGACCTTCCGTAGAACAACGATATATATATATATATATATCGTTGTTCTTCGTTCTGATTTGAGTCAGACTTATAATAGTATATATTTGCTGAGGTGGATATTATTTACGAACGTAATTATTTACGAGAGCGAGCTACGGCTTTACCTAACCACGATGATTGTGAGATCAATTTTCTTGTCTGTATAGCATATAGATTATAAACTACATCAATAAAATATGGTCGTAATAGGCAAACTCCTCGAGTGAAAATGGGTTTAATAATTAATTAGCAACTTATATATCTTCTTGAAGAATTAGAATTGATCTTTAGTGGTCAATGGTTAGTGGGCTATACCAAGTTACCCGTATTTCGTATTCGTCTAGATTACGATTGAATACTAGAACTCGGGAAGAGTGGATACTAGTAAAATTAATTTATTTAAAGGCTTGTAACGTCGGACACTTGGAGTGTGTACAAGCATGACGTCCTAATCAGAGTCACGCTACCTAGTCAGACTTTCAGAACATACAATTGAACAGGAATCACCACGGTAAAACGTATCTGGAACATATTAAAATACAATTACAAACAGGGTAAATTAATACAAACAGGGTAGAAATACATTCTAGTCAAACGGCCAGTACGTGTAGGAGCTATAAAACAACAATTGAATGAATCTTCCCATGTGGTACGCTTACCTTCTGTTGATTGTATCCGTTGTGTATGAATTTATAGGAGACCGTTTGAAAGGTGCCTTCGCGAACCTCATTGATACCTATCATATTGTAGGCAATGCGAGCAGGCCCCTTGAGCGAAGCCTGAGTGCCTCTTCCATTATCCCGAATAATCTCTTCGTACGCAACATTGTCTCAGTAACCTCCTGCGCGGTCCGACATTTGTCGCAAACATGCGATCGGGGATTGCTGAACCAGCAGTTAACGCCACAATTGTTAGCCGATCGCCATTTACGTGGGCTGTGCGAAGTTATCAAATTGGATTACAGAACAAATTCCCTCTCGTTGTGAAAAGGCACATCTGTATTATTATTCAACTTACTTCGGCGAATCGGAAGAATTTTCAAATGTGAATTCTTGAGAATCAAATTCCTTCGGTTTCATAGATCATATACTTATTGAAGGACAGATGAAACGGACAGAAATTGCCAGGCACCGATCTGTGGCCAAGGCAAATGTCGTTAATTAGGTTAGCTTGAATATCTTTCATTAGAGCAATGCTTATTAGGCTCATAAATATAGGCAGATCTAAAGGCCTATTCACGTATATGTTACTTTGTGGATTACTATTCGATATCGGCCTGGTAATGATCATGTTCCTGTCCGACACGTTTCTAAAAGATGCCAAAAGGTAATGTTGATTTGTCCTCACGGGATGATGCTCCAGAAGGTGTAAGAGCACTGTATGTATGCTCCTGGCGCTCTCATCGAACAGGAATTCGATTCCGTTTGCGACATGGACGCAACAAATAAAATGGTTACATTTTATCCAATTCGCGAACTTCAGAGCAGGAAAAGCGTTTCGAGTGCGGTCCGCGTCCTTCTGCTCGATATAAAACTTATAAATTTGCAAGGTACAGCTGATGATTCCATTTGCACTTCCTTAAGATTTGAGTTTTTTTTTTTTGAGAGATCAGCGAAATAGACAGCGAAAAGGACAGAAGGCCTTTGGCCGCTGTTAGCCTAACTCGGTCGGCAAAAATCAATGTGAACGAGCCGCCTTCCTTTGAAGCTTTCAAGATATTGACGACGCCGGCAGTCTCTTCTTCCACAAAATCCATCTACGCAGCTGTAAACAACGATGTATGATTATAGTATTCGACTTCAACCGATTCATCTAGATCTTTCCGACAAACGTTTATACGCTTAAGTATCAACTGGCCAAGCAGAAACAATTAAATAATTATTCATATATCGAAGTATTTGAGGTACAATAATCGAGACATTTTGAGGTTTGTATTCAACTGTGTGTAATGGGCCCAATAGATCTAATTGACAGAGAAGCAAATGAGTGTCTGCTAGCACCAGCATTGTTACTAGTTAGTTCAAATACCGCCGCTCTACAAACTTTAAGCCACCATGATAGAAAACAGTGCTTTAATATTGAAACCTATTAATTTTCATTCATTAGAAGACGGCATTCACTTTGGTCACTATTATCCAGCCTACATTTGTCAAAGGTCAACCCTAAAGGACCTCCGCTAAATTTGAATAATTACGAAATTGCACTTAAGTCACCTAACCTTTAACACTACGAGACAGACAAGTTTGTCAGGTAGAATAGAGCAATAAACATGAAAGGGCACTATAAAAGCCCTCGCCCACACTTTCGCGCTCAAGTTCAAATCTAATGACTGTGAAATAGTAACGTATGTTTTTTTTTTGATTCAATCTATCCAGATGATCCATTGACAATCAAATTCAATTCCTACTAACACTTACCAAAAAACTGAGCGAAGCTTGAAGATACGAATGAAGCTACGGAATGAAGAATACGACGTACTACCAATAATTATCAACGATTTCAACTGATCGAAGTTTGCATTTCGCAATGGAGACCTCGGCCACCAACAATCACTGATAGTATTAACGTAACATGCCTATCCGGATGCCAGACAATGATTTCCACGCACGTTTTCTCCACCTTCGAGGTCTACAACTTGCATGAATAGACACGATGCAAGATGCCCTCATTGCAGCAGAGGACTGAGAAGCTTCTACGAGTAGCAATGTGTGCAAAACACCAATTTGTACCCAGCGTGACATGGTGTTTTATCGTTGGCTTGGCAAAAGTGGTGGGGCATGTGCGTCGTTATGTATCTATGTGACAGTGAAGCTCATCCAATCAACTGTTAGTTGAATTCTTTTTTTTATAGGGAAGTGCGCCAGACGTTAGTCCACTTGAAATGCTACAATCCTTTTTTTGTTTGTTGCTCTCGTCGACGAAACAGCTAGTCAGTGTCGTCACAGTTTTCTTCAGACGTCACATGCGAGAACGTGAAAAGAACATATATTTACTGTCATTATTAACATGAATGATATTCGGTTTGACACTTGTTATATGGGGCGTACGTTACTTATGGAATTGACAAAACGTACGATCAGCTCCGTGTAGCTAGTTTGGCCGGATTTTTCATGATGGCCGTGTCTTCATGCCGGATTTCGATCCACAAAGAGAGCTGTATATGTTTGTAGGAAAAGAATACGCATTTCTACGGTCACGAGGATGCGAAACGTAATTCTATTAGACATAAAACTTGAACAAAACTCAAATTGCCGAGAGATGTTTGCTTCCACCTTATGTATATGTATATTATATCGTAACGTTATATATGTGTGTTCAACGCACATCTTTCTTGTTGTAGCTCTCAATATATTTATGTATACCGTCCTAACAGAAAGAAGCGCATATTCGTGGCTTTCTTAAATCGAACTCACCCGTATCCAATGCGAAAACATGCAGTCAAAGGATACCCACGTCTCGTCGAGTCACCCACCTGTCCACTCGTATTCAACGAAATGTTAATTCCTTTTAATCTGTTTGTTCCTGTAAACGTTGCCATTTTGACCCCTTTCGATATCCCCCTAAATCCAATTTTCTCCTTGAGCCGAAAAAACAAAATTTGGTACGCTTATTTCGGCCCTGGCGTTACTTTCCTTTGCCAAGCGAGCACATGCTAAGCGCTCGGCCTCCATCACAACGTCGCCGTTAATTCGAACTGCAGCCGCCAAACGATTATTGCGCCTTGCGCCCCGGCTGACCTGTCGTCACGCCGAATGTGGAGTAGTGGAGTGCGAATTTGATAGGCTTGCGCCTATAAAGGGTTGGGTTTGCCTCTCCCGCATGATGCCCAGTCCTGGTTCGTAACGCGCTTCGATGTCAGTCAGCCACCATGTATAGGTTAGTTGCCGTGAGATACGTTAAGCCGTTATGTGCGCGTCATATGTAGTAGCTGCTATCCGATTTTCCATTAACTATCTACTATGAACTCGGCTTGACTGATCTCATTAGTTCGATTGATCTCAGTCTATGGGTCAGTTGCAGCCGCATTTTCGTAAATAGAATAGCAAGTCATGAAAATATATTTAACGTGATCTCGCAATCTATCCCGATTTTCCTATACGGTAGTACACTGATGGTGTTCTACGTTGTTGTTATTGTCGAAAACGGCAAGAGTCAGGTGGATATGTGAAGTACGGCCATCATAACGAAGACCGACTGTGTTGACGGTGTTCGTGTCTTGCAGTAGTGTTCTCGACACAGGGAGATCCGCGAAAGAAAAAGCTTTTCATAAGTATCATGGAACGATAGAATCGAGCACCATGGGCTAATGAGTCATATAGAACTTAGCTACGGAAGCCACTGAAAGATAAGGCATGATGGTCAACTTTCAAAAGGTCGAGGAGTTCCAACAAGGCTCGTTTGCGTTGTAAATAGGCTATTTGCCAACTGAGCGAATTGAAACTTATGCTGGTAAAAATTATGGAAAATGGCGACACAGAATAGCGTAGAAGTATATGGAAACTTTCAGTTTCGAGCTAGCAGCTTCCACTGTTTCTAAATAGCATCGCTTAGACAAGACCACAAACGCTTCCTTACTTGGTAGGGAGAAATAGGATAAGATAGCTCTACTTTTGCTTAATAACATAGACTAATATCTAGTTTTCTAGTTGAAGTAAGCTTTTGTTTATTTGTGTGAAATTTTCACATTGTTTGCTTATTACTTAATAATGCAAATTATCAATAGGACAAACCGAATTTGTTTCTGTTATTAATTAATTAAGCCATGTAGTGTCGTATATAAGCTGGGGGATTTTATGTCGGAGGTCTAATCAGCGACAACTAGCATAACACACAAAAGTAGCTGAAGTGCCTGTACACTGATGGGTAAAGGTAGAATCTGGGTTTCGCTCTTCTTCAGGCTACACCTTTTTTTCTTTTTTTTTTTTTTAGTGCTTTATCATTCTGTGGTGGCATCGATGATACATAATACATAAATATTAACCATATTATTGACGTAGGGAAAGCTTTTAAACGAATTCATTAGACCGCCTTGTGCCCACAGCTGTACAAATCCTTTGTACATACACGATACTATACTTATTGTCATATGGATTTTGATCCGAACAATGATACTTAGAGATAAATATTTCAAGGACGGTTACTGAGGGAAAACGTTTCTATTGATTTAGAAAATTAATAGTGGATGTTGACTTCTACTGGTATTTTTGTTGAAATAAATGAATAGAATAGGTAGACGATCTCCGTCGTACAGAGTGTTTACCACCGTGTAACATTATCACGATCTTTTCAGGATTTAACGATCGTCTGCTGAGCTCGATGTTTTTATCAGATGCGTAAATGATTTTATATTTCGTCGAACTGTTTCGCGCAGCGCGTTTCGATAAACATCTGTAAAGGCGTAGAAAAGAGGCCCGGTATTGCAAATCTATCTATAGACCATATAGCCTATAATAGTATTTATTCATTTGATGTCGTTGATAAAGGGCAATATTGTCGCTCGCCACTGTTTGTTGTACGAATCGGTCAAAAGGGCAGGGCTTCAAAGGAAGTATTAGAGAATATAGTTTTTTTCCACTTGTAGCGACCTAAGTGACAGTTTGAAGGGTCACGAACAGCTCGTCAATGCCTCTCGAGCTAATAGAACTGGAAGCAGATAGTCACGGCAACGGTCGAAAAATACATTTTGTTTCACCTTAGTGGGACTTCAGTGAAGGACAGGCTTAACTATGTGTGGACGTAAACAGGGCTCACACGATCCTTCAGCCATCGTAAATGGCGGTCGTGTTTATCAAAACCATTGACAGAACAAAGTGACGACGTTTTGGATACAACGGATAGCGACAAAGTAAATTCAATTTTTGGAGCGGATGCTGTTGAAATCATGTTCTCATAGCCATCCACTTGAACGAGGCAGACTAATTGTGCTACGCGACGCTATTTAAATGATTATTTATTATAGTTCACGGATATTTATCAGCAGTATTCGGAAGTCGGGCTTTGTGACTTCGAAATTTCCCACCAGCGCGGTAAGGAGTTCTAGACAAATTTCTCCAAGGAACTCAAAATGCCAAACCATGGTCGATGTATGTGAGCAAATGTTGCTGGTTCTTTCTTAGAAAGTGTCGCTTTCTATTAATATGGGCTTGCCCCTATTTATAATAAGCTTCTTAAGTGTTACCTTGCAGACGACAGAGCTCCAAAAACGTTCAGATGGCACTAGAAAGTTAGGGTTAATTGTCCACGGCCTTTCCTGCTGCTTTACCTAGACATGAAGTCAAAGACAGTTTACCTCATCCGTCCAACATCTTAACTAGCGAAGGCATGCGAGCGCTACTAGAGTGATATATTAGACTTCTGACAGAAACCGTATAAGTAAGGTGCGCTTGCGAACATATATTGACAACGTCTCATAGCGGCTGACTACGCAGTTAATATTGAAACGAATATAAATAATTTTCTAGCGTAAAAACAGCGCTACAATTCCAGAAAAATCTATTTGCAACAGCATGCACTCGGTAGAGCCACTACTATCAAACGTCGTAGTCTACCAAAAACCATTGTTTCTCTATTTTCTAAACAACAACACGGTCACGGAGTCATGTAGCATTAGGTTCAGCCTAGTTAAACTAAAATCACTTCAAATACGATAGACTAGTATTAGTTGCAGTGCTCAAGCCGAGCTTTAACAGCGTTCGTTTAGCCGCCGAGGTGACCCCTGGCTTGCAGAACAGCGTAATCATTACATGTACTGATGGGGCATTTCGTAAAATAAGCTGCTTCATGAAGTCGGGCATTCAATGTCATATATCGATGGCTAGAACATCTTAAAATGATAGACGTTATGACAAATGGACCGCTAACGCGGTGTGATGCGGTCAGAGAGGACAATGAACAGGAGTACATTCATCCTTCATAAGCTCTCTCGATTCGATTCTGTATTATGCGCACTACATAGTGTATTCCGCTATCTACTGAGATCAACTTAATTTCAGCTCAGTGGACCAACTCTAATTCGAAATAGGGAAAACACAATGGCCTAAAGATTACTCCACCGACCCATTATTCAGGAGTATGTTTGCGGGGATGATAAAGCCGAAAGCAATCGATGGGAAACGTATTTTTCCATTAAGCCATTATTAGTAGACACGGTAGTGTCGTAAAGCACAGATTGCCAAGGGTCAGTATTTCAGATAGAGGTGAAAGGTTGTTGTAGGAATTGTCCTAAAATCGTACTATTCAGAAAGTATTCGTGGAACGCGTTCAGCTACTAAGTAACGTGTCGGTGTTGACACTGGCTTAGCATAATATGTGCAGTAAGTTATTTCATTGTAGCCCACAAGCACAGATCTAGCACAAATCTGTAGTCCAGATGGTTGTCGCACGTGCATTTTATGTTTTGCTTAGTGCAATACTAAATACAAGTCGCAGAGACAAACTGGTATAGAAAGCGACAAAGGTTTTTCGAAGTTATCTATGCGTTCATATGCGCAATCGCTAGAGAGACGGCTCGAAACGTTCACACTAGAACAACTTATCACGACAAATGGACCTGTCAGAACTTGAGTAAATGTCGAGGACCACAAGAAGCGGCTGGGATTTTCAATTTTGTACGAAAGAAAATTTCCGAGTTCGTAGAGGAGGAGCGTTCGGTTTTGGGAAGAGGCCTTAAGCCTTATTATGCCTGCCCACAGACGACGTTTTCTCTGTCGAACCGTCGGGCTCACAATTTCGAGCTATGGAATCCCTTTGGATTTTGCTGCAATGGGAACCGTACCGTCCGTGCATTCGGCCAGGGCAACAACCTTCATCTATGTCCCTCAGCTTATCTAATTTTCTTTCCCTTATAAAAATGTATATTTATGGAAACGAAGGTTCAAATTAGAACGCACGATTTATGCAAACCTGGTTTACAAAACCAGCCTTGCTGTCGTTCCAACGTTAATTAGGATATAACCCAAATGTTAATAACAGTTAACTAGTCGCAATACCTGGTTATTTGTATTCACGCTGACTTCACCCGTACGTGGATACTTGATAGCGGCTCAGTAATTCTTAAAGCCCTGACAATCTACATAGTTACAAGCATTCGCTTGGTCCTGTCGAAAGGTCAGGTGGGTCATTTCTTTCTGGGTTTGTCAAGGGGTGTTCGTCGCATCAAATTGCTCAAAAACTACCCACCTTAAATTTAATGCCGCTTTCGTCACAGCTCGCTGAAGCTTTCCTCAGCTTGATTCCTTTTCTCACAGCGATCTGACTCGCGTAGGTAATCAAACAAAACAACTGAAAAGTGCAAGCGTCATAATCAACACGCGCCATGGGTAGGATTGAGTCACTGTTCCATCAATAACAAAACGTTAATATCGTTGGTCGAATACTTTCGTAAATCACTCTATTACGAATACTACGAATAGACCAGTTGGGTATCCTTCCTTTTTTTGCAATACGCGAAGGCAATTAAACTAAGTTCAATGAAGACTCGGAAATTTTTAATAAACTTCATAGCACAACAGAGAACGTCGTATATACATACATTCTGTACCATTGTATCAATGTGTTATTAGATGTATTCGCTAATGTGAATTTGTTTTATACGAGGGAAAACAAGGATTTCAGGTCATAGAAAAATATCATGTTATCCGCTTAAAAACATTTTCAATGATTTCAATGGTTTTTGCCCACAAAAGCAGAACAACTGATTCATAGTGTCAACTCGTTAAAACCAATAGACCAGTATAGAATACAGATATTTTTATCTCCTTTCGTTTTAGTGTTGTGATATGTTTATGGTCTGGCTTCAACAACATAATATAATACCATTTATTTCTCCGAGAGATGTCTATGCTAGTGTTATGCCTACGCTGTAGTCCTTATTAAGCGCAAATATTTCTATAATATCTACTTGTATATAAAGACTAATCAATAAGGGGTATGCCATTTATGTTCGCACAAATGAAGTCCACGGGTTTCGATCGAGGTGTGGCACTTCTAAAAGGTGATCATTCCAATGCCTAAAATCGATGAGATAATAAGGCCACTGTATTTTAGAAGGTTCGATGCGAATCGACCTAATCACTCAATTATTTTTTTTAAATTTTTTAAATTCTTTTCTACCTCAAGTTTCCGATCACGAGCTTCTAATAAATGGTCTGTGGTTCAACAAGCAGAAACACTGCAGTTACATTGTATGTGAATTCGACCTCTTGTTGTAACTTTACAATGTCCTACAACAGGTCATCTCAAAGGTTATACACTGC
>NW_019214155.1:0-58101 GCF_002532875.2 Varroa jacobsoni | reverse complement strand
ATATATAATAGATTTATCAAAAAGTTACGACGGTTTCTTGCAATGCTTCCTGTTTTCTCTGCCTTTCGATGGTTTATTCATCTCGACATACGATTTGCAAGAGTTGTCGTCTCTAGAGGTTTTTTTTTTAATTTCGTTGCGCGGTGAACACGAACTAAGTTTGGGTTTAGATTTCAAGAAAAGATGCCTCAGAAAAAGAAAAATGAATTCGATGACTACTTTATGCAGCTCAGCGTATTTGCACCATGTACAATACGGGCCGCCCCAAGGTGGTATACGGAGCTCAAAGATTGGCATTTTAGACCTAGAGAATATACCACACTCTGATGACGATTCGAGGATTTCAAATGGCTAAAAGTTCGTTGATTAGTCGAAAAGATGAGTCTTGAACGCTCGACTACTGTTCGACATTTTGAATTGACAATATTTTATCCAAAATGATAAACTCAGGTTCCGTATCCGCTGAACAGAAGCATAAGCAAAATCGTTTGGCAAGGATCCACCTACGGCCTAATTATATCGAGTGAACGAAACTATCCAGGAAAAAAGATCTACAGGAGAAAACGAAAAAAATTAATCTTCTCTACAACAATGCCAAAGACACATAAAAATCACGAGGGCCTTGTAGGTGCTCGCGTAGGAAATCCTGTGCTCGCATTACCTTTTCCAGACCTCGCACCAGCAGATTACTACGCTTTCCGACCACTGAAAAATGGAATTGATCACGGTATAATGAAGGGAATTTCAAAAATTGGCGGGTGTGTTCCTTAACACATGGGATTTTTGGCGGGGCTGGACGAGTTAATTAATCACTTTCGACGGCAAAAGCCGTGAATAACGACGACAAAGACATCTCGAATAGAACCGGTACGAGAATTTGTGAGGCATCAATTTTAATCAGCGTCAGTTTTCGTTACATAATACACAATTCAAATAATGCCGAAAAATTAGGTGAAATTGAGTGACAAGGCATAGGCGAAGGGCTGCGGTAAGCAAAACAAATAAATTTAAAATAACAAAGCACATAAATTCGTCATATAGCCGAAACTATTTAGAGCTCTGGTATCTAATGAATATATCTACATTTACCTCAAACTGACAGTGCCAACAACAGGATCTAAGTACGAGCTTGGAAATAACGCCAACTTGAAGCACTCTCTAATTGGCGTCGGGCTTCTTACCAAATAATACGTCATAAATACATCTTAATAGGCCAATACACATTACACGCTAGAATAGTTTGTTTACAGCAGGTCCGTTCTAACAGGCTCAATGGAACGAAAGAGGCTATGGCTCGTTGATAAAATTTTGTTACGAAGGATCGTTGGTCTACGATGGCTTGCAATTGCCATTCGGCGATCAAGTGCTGATTATAATTACGTTCTAACGGTGATCCCTTCAAGGGTTCAATCGCTTTAGCTGTGGTTATAAGATCGAATAGTTACTTCCTTACGGGAATATACGTCTGACTCATGTAACGGAAAACACGAAACATCCGACACTCCATTCTTATAAAGGGGATCTGTATGTTCATAAGCGAACTAATTACTGCTCCGGTCCCTGTACGTAGTTATCAATCTACGCGTATTCTTTGATAAGCAGGTTGACCTGTTTTACGTAAGTTCTTCGAAGATACCCGCGGTCCGTGTCTAAATTTTTACTCATCAGCCAACAAAGGTCTTCTGAAGGGGAATCAGTTCAGTATCTTTCCCAAAGCATAAAAGTTTGCACAGGTTATTTGGAAAAAGTCGTATACCAACTATAGGAACTGTGTAGGAAAATCGACAGTGCAGTTTGCAGGTCCAAGCAGGTGGCGGAAAGAGGATTGCCCAAATGAAACAGGACATTGAAAAGCCTGAATCGTCCATTATGTAAGACGAGTTCTGCAACGAGTCTAAACAGAAGAATCATTTCATCATTGCGTGCCTCTTATGGTATGCTTAATAAAAATCTTTATCTACCAAATAACCGCTATCAGACAAAGCTAAGACTGTCAGTGTATGATACCACTAAAATGATCCCTAAGCAGATCGCGCAAGGTAGTTCTATAAAGGTAGGACGCCGTAGAAAACAGGCTACTTTGGTTGACTAATGGAGCTTCCATAGTTAGCGTAGAAAATGGTAGTGATGAAATGGACAAAACGCTTACTAATAGGACGCTATTGAAGTGCACGAAAAGATCGGCAGTGTCTACTTTTTTTTATCCATCTACTAGAAACTGTGTGTGTATAATCTGCTTGCTTTATTCTATCGTTCTATTGATCCCACTCTTGAGCATTCCACAAACTACGGTAGACGTACTTATCGAGTGTTTATTTATATTTAATACTATTACTAAAAAAATATCGGTAATGAAAGGAACGTCCTGCCAGGAGACATGGCAACTGCAGTGTGAAACTTCGAGTAAAGTTCGTGAATGCAAATATAAATATAATTTGTCATTTTACACTTCGTTGAAACCCCATGATATGCTTCAAATGTGTGGCACAATTGAACAACACCCGTATATAGCTACATGGGTTCAGTCGTAAGTGCAGTAATGTCCAGTAATGCAGTAAGTTAACAACAAAAGAAAACGCTTAATTAAGAGCTGCGAAACTTTAAAAAAATATAGCTCTTTCTTTCGTTCAAAAAGTAGAATTGTTACACCAATCAAAAAGTTATAAACTTTAATACTGACAGAATATTCTTTATCTATTGCAGTTAAAAAACATAAATAAGCAAAGTTTGCTAGGCGAACGATGTTCTAACTATTGCTAGAAAATACAATTAATATTATTAAGTAGCCCTCCCATGTCATTGTCCTCTTTGACCTATTCCTGTACGGTGTGCATCGTTTCTTCGAAGTTCCCTTCAGGGAAAATATCAGGTGAAGGTGCCTGTTAAGGCTGAGCAGTTGGCTAATAGTGAATTCTATGCATAAATACTTTTGGCATCACAAACTGTTAGATACCTTAAACAACCGGTTACAGAAACGACAATTTTTCGGAAGTTGTATTTCGTCGCAAAGGCTCATCAGGCATGAGTTGGCCTGTTTCTGATTGAATACGAAGATGATCTTCGATGCTATTAATTGGCCTGTAGATTTCAGTGCATATGGAAGACGCGGATATCCGGGCAAACAACAGCTCTTCAGCAAACTGCAGCATCAGGTAGATTAGGCGTCAGCGTAAGCGATTTCTACGAAGGTAGGATATCACCCCGTGGACTGTAAATGATTTTGCCGAGTTAGAAAAAGCTTTAATTGGGTGTGGCAAGCGCACTCCTTCAGTTTCAGTGACGTCTGCAATTAATGAGACAAGTATCATCCAACCAGCTAAGAATGTCGTCTATTTAGCTAAAAAGAAAGGAACTATAGTTCACACCGATGCAACTTACGCATCGGAGAAAATAGCTATAGGTATAAGTGACCCTGCTATGGACATGACGATCATATCTGTTCATAAGCTTGGCGGACCCACGTATACCGCCGCGTTAATTTGTAGAATATGGGCTCCATTCTGGGACTCACAATAAACATGCAATTCATGGCTCTGGGTTAGCACGCTCTTTAGAGAGAAAATATCTGAATTTCCTGGCTAAAACAGAGCCAAATATTTACTGCTTGAGACTATTGTAAAGTCATCTACAGCCTACTAAACCCAATCTTTCTAAAAAGTATTCTATTAAATAACTCTTCCCACAGAGGGCTTGAAACGCCTTCACGATCATAAGCAAACTCAGCAGCACTTGATCTTCCAACTAAATATATATTTCCCCATCAGTTACAATGTTTATCTCTTTTATCTACATCGATAAAATTAGGATGATAATTGGCGTATAGGATTGTTTTTATAGGTATATATTACAAACAGAGGAAATATAGGTCTAAAAGCGACGACATGTACGATGCTTTAAGCAATATTAAAAACTTAATGCAACAAAACTGCGCGTTAGATAACAACCAAAATAATACGTCTAATAGAAAAGTTAAGGGAGCATTGGACATGTTTCAGGCAACGAAACGTCAGTTACCTTTTACCCTTCAGAAAACCCTAAGCCTTACGTAAAGGCCTAACTACCTGTAATGGGAGCTGCAGGTCTCAATGTGATACTACAGCATACCGATGCTTGAGAACAAGACCTCACTAAATTTTACCAGAGACCATGAATAAGCTAGATTAGCGGTGAACTTTTGAAGTTTTCTCGATATGTTTACTCCTTTAAGGTCGTATTGTTTAAGCTAACTGAGATAGAAATTGTGAAATGTTGAGTGAGAATGGTACCATCGAAAACACACATACACACCGCCGACGATTTCGTATAAAGGTTCGTCTCATGAGAGTGTTTTCTCAATTCTTCTACGTACTATATTATTTATTGGCCATTACATGATTTAAACTTCAGTGAACTCGATCAGTCAACTACAGGTAAAGAAAAATGCTATTTCACATCAAAGTTCATACGAACAAATGGCGAGACAAATCCTGTAAGGGTTGTCTTTCAATTTGCAGATTATAACAGGGAAAGCACTACGACCCATATCGAGTTTGTGAGTAGCAATCTATAAAAAATACTTTTCAAAAAAAGCCCAAATTTGTCACCGGAATTGTCGACTTTTTCGTCGTGAATAACTGAAGTAAAATCAGTAAAAGATGGTGTAGATGTGGTGCTCACGTTTGATCAAGCAGAAGAGCGCTTCAGCGAGTTTTCCATGATATACAGAACAAGTAAATGTGTCTTAGCTTCGCCTTTCGAACGTAAATAACTTATTGTTATTACATAGTTACCCGTTTTTTCGTCGTGAACACAAATAGAAGAACTGTTTATATTTTACAAGAGGTGTGGCCCTTGAAGATAGTAACAATTCTAACAGCCTACATTAGATGTCCCGGACCTGCCTCTACATTATTGATTATTGACCAGCAAACTTCTCTGGACTATCTAAATAACCCGATAAAGAATAACCCGATTTCGTGCTAGCTGGGTCGTACTAGGTTACTTCGTTCAATGACAGCTATTCATAACGAATAGGAATGTATTGGTGAACAGTTTATTATTTAAAAGAGTCAAAACTCAACTTTTTGATAAAAGACTAAAAAAATCTCACTATATTAAGAGACAGGCTCAATAATTATAGAAACGTAAAAAAATACAGATGTTATGACGTAACGCCGAACGTAGTATTATCAATAATTCTCTTTATAGCTACCTGAGTGGTTATGACTGCCAGGAAATAGCTGTTAACGAAAGCACACAACTCAATGCCAATGTAATCACACATTTGCATCAATTTTTCGGCCGAACCTTCCTTTCTACGAGCACATAGGTATGTAAACAAAACTTTGGTTGAGCGTAGCGAAAAATGTATATTTACTTATACTATTGAGTTTAGTATTAAAGACGAACCAACCAACAACTGAGCATCCACTCGCTCGAGCTTACGATCTGTCGTTCCCCCAAAACAACAAGCCAGAGTCAAAGGAGCACACATATATTTATTATTTTCTATTTTCCATTTTAAGCGATGTTATTTAGTACCGCCGCATTAAGCTCATCGATTTTCGTCTTCGGGTTCATACGGTAAGTGGAACCTATCATGATTAATAGTAACTTACAACGAAATAACTTAGTCGGTTTAGAGCATTGCATCTTCAAAGTGCAGTTCAACGAAGAAGAGCACTGGGTAGTCCAGCCTTCATACCTCTAGAAAATATAAGCACGCCCTCGAGCTAGCCCCTCGGACATCTAAAAGGTGATCGTATCGCTAACATCATCAGCATAGAAAATAACTTGTTGCTATTACATAGTTACCCGTTTTTTCGTCGTGAATACAAATAGAACTATATCTTCGCGTCGCGTGAACTCGCGAGCGCCCATCACTTCAGGTACGTGCTGTTTACCGGCTGAGAAGCAAGCAACCTGGGCCAACATTATAAATGCATACATTTCTAATATTAATAGCGACTTTGTTCGATTCTTAGAACGTCAACCAGACAGGTGATGAATTGCCCGAAGACGCCACACTCAACTTTAAAAAAACGAAACAATAATATGAAAAATTCAATTGTTCGGTCTAGCAGCTGACATTACCGAGTTAAGTTGAACTGCGTCACGTTTTAAATACAAATGTGATCGTATTCTGCGTACCGAACGCACCACATGGGGGCATGTCCGCGCGTCTAAAACAACGAGCTCCTCCTTTCCCCTGTCCACAGTAGACCTAGCCTGTAAACTTCAGGCGACTGTATTTTTCAACGATGAAAATCTTTGTCTGTAAACGTATGTACGTAGCATATTTGCATGGCTTCAAAACCATAGCTAGGCTTTATGAACATTCACAGGGCGAGTGATATCGGTCCTTGTACCGTATGCATGAAGCTACAACGATTTAACACTATATGTGCCATATAGTGAATCCAAAACCAATATTTTTCTACGTATTCACTAATCAGTCGCATTGTTGCGTTATAGGAGCCTGCGTTCACCTCTCACGACGATTGATTTCCGTCTCTGTACCACAATGCTCTTATCCCAAGCCCTCATAGCCAGTTCCATAATATACGAACTTGCGAGCTCTTCCATGAGTCTCATCGTCTATTTATCAGCGGGCATCGGCACTGCCCCATTGAGTTGTTTGCTTTTTGTCTTACCTATAAGTTGTGCATTTTTAAGAAGACCCGATGCGCAGATCTGCACCTCTCTTTGCAGCAGGCACAACGTAAGGGGATATCACGTGTATGACATAGTAATAGTTAAAAATGTATTAAGTCCTATTAATTCATTCAATACATCAAATATTTGTTGAGTTCTCATTAGGATCACAGCTGTCATTTGGCGATGGGGTTCATTATCGACTACTTCTCTTTAACGTCGATTTTCTAGATGGCGCTAGAAGGCTTCCACGCTTCGTATATTATGCTCAGAGCTTTTAGGAATCCCGCCGGTCACGAAAGATGGTATCTTGCCACACAAAAAGGGATATGTTGCGTCCTTAATCTTTCCGCTCACTGCTATAGCAATCTTCTAGAAACCTACGTTCAGTCACATCAATTGTGCTTCGTCAATAAATACGGCACCTATTGGTTCCTCCTAGAACCATTTGTGCTAAGTTTAACTTGAACAAAGATACTTCGACGAGACGATTTCTCCCATAAGATTTACTGCTGTGTCCGATTTGTTCGCTGCTTCGTACTATAATCAGATGAAGTTAACCCTGCCTACTCCAAGCAGGCGTATGTCGTGCGCAGCGCTCATCAGTTGTCTCGTTTTTAAAAGCTAGCGCTGATTGTCAGCTTAGCGCCGTGGGTACGGTTAACCGGAGCAAAGAATTGATCTCTGTCAGCAGCATCGTTTCGTGACACGCGTTCGGAGCTGATTCCAGGATACTTTGTATGAGTGTGCTTTGTGATCTGCAGTAGATAATCGGAGTAACTGTCTACGTTTCTGACACACCAGTCATCTTCTCGTTCAGTCTGTTATTCGTTCTTCTTTGCATGTTACAAGTGCGTAAGGGTGCGCGGGTGGTTAACGGTCTAAACTTCGAACATAAAAACGTGACGCATCGCAGGCGGGGGACGCATCGCAGGACACCTATGATTTGACAAGGTGACTTATTTCGTTTCGATTTTACCATTGTTGCAGGGCCCAATGATCTTCAGTTTGCGATTTTTGATTTGGTTGACAAGGGAAGCTTATATCAATGGCTGTATGTGAATGTTTCGGCTAGCCGACTGAAGAGAAATTGGCGTTACTTTATCTGCTCATAGAAAATAGGCTATTTGAACAAGAAGCGAAATATAAAATATATATGTGTCGTTGCGTAAAAGACTGCGTCCATCCTGTTGCTTGATAATCTTCGAAAACAATGAGGATATGCCCTAAAGCATGACTCAAAACGAACATAACTTTGCAATGATTGCGCAAAAAAATTCGAGAAACTTGTATTTTTTTTTTCTAATTGTCGTTTGTATATATTTACGCGTTATGCAAACGAGCATTTGATTAGAAATGACAAATTAACATGGAGAATGATGAGCCACTTTCCTAATCCTATAACACTTGCAAATGTATCTTCTATTATCGTGGTTCTGCTGAGAACTCGGAAAGACATGCCTATATATGATCGTCTATTATAGATATCTTAAAAATTATAATAATAACTATCAGGACCAGATTGCCGAAACAGCTCAGTAAGAAGTCCACTGGCAGCGATTGAGTTATGGGAAGCCGCATCTTGGGCAGCACCGGAAATAGCAACAGAAACAACGATGAAAAGCTCGGCAACAAAAATCTCAGAGGAAAGCCTTTATCGAGCAACTTCGTTCCGGTGCCACCGACTTCATAACTCGAATACGTCAACCTGCGCCATGCACTCTCTTGAAAATTGTGCACATGTCACATATATTGCATTTTAATTCTCTGTTTTTTTACTTTAATTTTTGCCCGAAAAGACAGGGGTCGCTAATTTGAACCCCACCGATTACATATACGATACAACAGGTGTGACTGAGTAAAGAAACAGATTTTTTACGCGGGGTTAAAAGCTTCCGACGCCAACTGTCCCCATTTCAGGCATGTTGTACGTGACGCGGCTTTTTGGAATCGACGAAAGTTTTTCGGTTTCGTTTTTGTAAAAACAATTTAAGCAAACCAAAGAAAATAGCGGAGCCACTATATATCTAGACCAAAACGAAATGTTGTAAAAATACGTGTGTGTATATAATTAAAGTAAGGCAAACAAATAAAATAAACCTTTTCTTACTTCAACCCTTATACAGTGAGTCTAGACACGAATAAATATAGCGTATTCGTATAGTATAAAACAGCCGTGTTTATGAGTGATATCTTTTACTAATACCTATGAATGTAAAGAACTATAATCGTGTCATAACTCTGAAGCGTTCGAAAGCTTCAGCTGCTCTTAGCCTCGATACTCTGGAAAGGTTTAGATCTAAAAATGGCAGGTAGTTCGTAAGACGGCTTCTCAATGTGACACTCTATTTAACAAGTTAAAAATCCCTCGCTATTTGATGATGTATCAGATGTAATGATAATAAAATTTCAGAATGAAGCAATTTGACCTCTCTTTCAAATATGGGCGTCCTATCGACAGTGAATCATTGCGTTGCACTGTCGCATCGTGCACATGCCGGCATAGAAATACCAGGGTGCGATATCTGATGCACCGCTACTGACTAAGCGTGTCTACTAGTACTTGAACAAACATTCTCGCGGCAGTCCCACAAGCACACGAACCGTTGCGAGGTACTGAGCGAGCCAGCAGAGTGAGCTAGCAGATGATCAATGAAGTACTGAATTGCTTGGGGACGTATGTTAAACATTTTTCTGCGTGCTAAAGGCAAGAAAGCAACGGTTTTAGATGCTTCCAACCTGTAAAAAGCCACATAATCCATATTCCTTTTCGATAAGTGAAACCTAATCAAATAAATGCACTTAAAGGTATGGTACCAGTGTATTCTAATGGGGTACTTCAAGAAAAGAAGAACCCATATAAATGACGTCATCGCGTATAGCTATAGCTTACCACTCTATCAAAAAATGATACGTTTTCATCATGTAGTAAGCGATTTGCTACGTGGGCAATTTAAGAAAGAAGACATCGACGAACAGTGAGGTGTCTTCTCAAAATATTTATTTACATCATTGATAGCCCTTGAGATTGCTTAAAGCTGCGTATTTTAATATCGAGCAGTCTGTTTAGGTCAGTCCACATTTTGAGCTGGGTTACCAACGAATCTTGATTCTGATTCACTTCCTTCTGGCGTTCTCGAAGTTCTTTCGCTTCAGTTTCCTGTGAGAAGAATCGACACGTACTATACTATACTACTATACTACTCGAAATAGCTAAGTCCATCCGACAGCGACGGTGACGATGATGCAACATACGCTGAATCAATTGTCGCAAGAATGAAATTGTACACAAAAAAAAAGCAAATGTGATCAGAGATCTGAAATTTAACTGAAATGCTTGAAATATATCTAGCGTTACGGCTGTGTTCACCTGTTTCTGGATCGCTAAGTTAATCCGCTCTCGATAAGTTTGCTTCTTAATTTTTGGATCTGAACTCTTATACGCGGCTAACTCGGACTTTATCATGAGATCCAACTTCGCTCGTAGAAGTTTTCCTTCGCGATTGTTTAAATGGAATCGGGACTCGTGGGCCAAAACTTGCTCCCTAAATGCATCCATAAAGAAGTTAAAGAAGCTGTAAAAGTTGGGCCAGTAGCCTTTTGTGTCAATATAAAATGTCGATGTAAACCAGATTTTCTTTTTGTATCGGACCAATTAATTGGACTGCTGAGTGAAAGTAAACGGCGCTCTTGCTACATCCTACATATACTGCATACTTGAGAAGCAAGTAGTTGCATTATGTGATATCGATTAAGTAAGATTACTTTATTACATAGTGAGTATCGTTGAAACCAGACCACAGAGATGATTAGCTTCCAACGTGCAAAACAACACAATTTTTTCCCGTTTTTTTTTTCTCATTCAAATTTTCCGTTGCCGGCAATTTAAACTATGCTATTCCAGTATCACAAATCTTCTGCATACACTCATGATAATTTCTCCCGGCATTTAAATACCGGTACCAGAACGTCAGCACATATGCGTTGTAGCGTCGTTGCAGATATATGTATATATATATATAATGCTGGTTCGTACGAGCAGTTCCAGAAAAAAAGAAACAAACTTTAATAACTGCTCACACTTGTAACTATACACAACATTATATTTACCTGAGTTGTTGGACGTCAAGTTCCAGCTTGGCCATCGACGTGTCGAGGCCTACTGCACATGAATTATAAGTGTTCTTTTTATCTTCGTACTCCTCGTGTAGCTCAAGAATTTTTTGCCGAAGCGGCTTCAACTCCTAAAGCATAAAGTTTAATCCCGTAGTACAAATGTAATTGAACAGAGCAGACCCGTTATTGGGATATGGAGAAAAATGCGAAATACATAATTGTAAAGGCAATTAAGGTCTCAGATTGTCACCGAGCGATCCGCAACAAACAGTGGTAAAGTCCGGCTTGTCAGCGCAGCCGTTGACAGATCATCTAGTGTTTACCTTGATTAAGGGAGCAAGTTCAGTTTTCTTGGCTGCTATATGTGCGTTTAGCTGTTCGACCATATGCGACATTTCTTCAAGTGTTACCCCTTTCTGCTCGTCGAGTCGTGCTTTCAGACTGGATATTTGCTCGAGCTTGTTTTGCGCTTCAAAATAGCCACCCACACCTGAAAAAACCCATTGTACACAGATACACGGATTCCCACGTTACGCTCCCAAAGAAAATGTGGGTGTTACTGATTAATTATCATATATTATTTTACAGATTTGGGCGGGGCACCTTTCGAATGTTCTGCCGCAATAAGGTTTTCAGTGGCTTCCTTTTCTTTCTGCAAAAGTTCGTCCTCCTCGGCTGCTATCTTATCCGTCTCTGCGCGGAGATCTTCTAGCTCCTGCTTTAACTGTTTATACGAATTCGTTTTCGACCTGAAGTTGGACGATACCGATAAGCATTTTAGTTCGGTCTGCGCATCGAGTTGCCTACCAGTATATTGGACAAATGTCTGCTTCGATACGGGCGACGAAATGCGGCTATTGTTGTCGCTCCGAAGTTTGCCGCTGACCACTATCTTCTTCGAAATAACCCGAAAGATCTCTAGTAATCTTCTCCCTTTCAAATGCAAAATACCTTTTGACTATATCGAATACTACATTTGGCAAGAAACCAATCAATTGGAAAATTAAGCATATTACTTATTCAAAACCTTTCTTCAGTTCAAAACAATCGACAACACTGAAGTACCTGAGTTTAGTGACGTACTGCTTGAACTCTTCACCACGAACAACGGCGTGCGTGTCCGCGTATACGGCACTCTTTTGTCGTTTGTCCTCGAGTTCACCTTGAAGTTGAGCCAACTGATTGGCAAGCGTCTCCATCTGCTCAGCCGCAGCTTCTTTCTTTCGCGACACAATAGCGGCCTGGCATTTGAAGATTAATTACAGGTAATCGGGAGCATTCATTATAATGAAAAATTATCATGCTATTTATCTATAGTACGTACGTCGAGGTTACTATAATTGTTGCAATTATTTGCTAATTATAAATGGAGGACCACATAAGTTCAGGAACTATCCTATAGGCACCTGTTGTCTGAAAAGAGTTTGTTTTTCGTCAGGATCGCTGCGTCGCATCTTCTTTTCATAAAGGCGACCTACTTCAGTATTCTCCTCAATTAGAGCCTCATTCACCTGTGCAAACGGCCCAGCGGTTAACGTTCCGTTTAAAGTAATTATTAGCATATAAGCAAACATACATTGTCAACTAGTTTCCGTATTCGGCCACGTTTACCAATCGATATTGTTCATCATACAGCTAATTCTATAATTAATGCTAAATATGCAAAAATAAAATACAGTGTACGAGGAAAAAGCACTTTACCTTGTCCAGGTCGGCCTGTGACATTGCAGGTTCGGCGACCACCCTTTGAAGGTCCTTGATTAGAAGTCGGCCTGAACGAATCTCTTTAGGCAATTTCTCATGAACCAGGTAACCATTTGCCTTTACCTCTTCCATCAGTTTCGATAGAAGCGTCTCTGGAGTAGCTCCAACGGCAGCTTGTCGCTCAATTTTTACCTGAACCATTATGTGCGCCTTAGCAAACTTTAATTTGTAAAAATGTATCACTGTTACAGTACTTGGTACAATCAAACCACCAACGTTGTGGTGTGTACGAGATAGCTGGCCTTTTCCAGCTTAGCTAGTTCCGTTACAGGCGGATATAACTATAGGAATGGAAAGGTCACGCCATTTCAGCCGAAACGGCCTGAAAATAAGTGCACCTTTATTATCTCCACTCATTATTATTCGGCAAAGTAAACGAAGATATCCACCCAAAGCCAAGCCGTTACAATTCGGTCTGTCTAAAACTACGTTCAATTAAATACATTTAGTATGAAAAATGATAGAAAATGTCTATTAAGTGCCACTCCACTGTACCATCTGAGTGAGTCGATTAATCTTCTGCTCAGTGTGATTCAACGTGTCCTGTTGAACCATTCGGTCCTGAGCCAAACCCTCAGCTCTCTCCTGTTCTCGACGCAGACTCGCAGCGGCCTTAAGCATCGCGTCTCGATTGTAGATGCTAGATACTTTACGTTTTACTCGGTCCATTTTGCGGCCGAGCTGTTGCCGCTCCTCTTCCATGTGCTCCATATCTTTCTGGATTTCTTTTGAACTTTGCACCGACTATAAATAGAAGAGCGCGCACAGATGTCACCATGCGTAATATTAGAGTGGGCCGTCAGACGCCGTGAAGTTAGAGCTGGCCATGGAACTGGCGAAATCATTATTGTAGTACGCCATTTAAGCCCGCTTTCGATGAGATGAAGTATTATAGAAAATAACTAATGCGGCCCATAATTACAATTGCACCTTGTATTACTGGTTTGGGATCAAGTGTAGGAAGCAAATCCAAATGTTTCATGACCCAACTATACAAAACAAACAACAAAGTCTCTTTTCAAGCTTACCCTACTGAGAGCTTCGTATTCCTTATGAACGAGCTTGAATTGATCCATAAGTTTTTCGTACTCTTCTTGAATGTCCACAAGGTCCGCATCGCCTTCTAAATCAGGCGTAATTTCCACTTTCATCAAATACCTATGTCAATCATAAAGAAGCATTATGACACAGAGAAGACGTATAATCAAAGTTGTTTTAGGTAGAACTAACGACACTGAACCCCATCATACAATTAGTATCTTGTATATAATAACATAGGCTATTTTATTTACATAATCGAATCAATAAAATGGGAAAAGCTCGAGGATGTTTGATAGAGACCTGGAAAGGTATGCTCTCTTCTTGTGGGTGTCAAGCTTTGCGAGAACGTAGTACAGAATATGGTAGACGATTCCTTTATCGCTCATCACGAGCCCCTGCCGAAAGGCGCTCAGCGAAATGTCCGTTGGAGGTTTATATTTGATGATACGGAGTAGAGTCAATGCCTGTTAAAGATCAATAACTTTAGGACACCGCTTATGGCAACCTTAACATGTAACGCTACCACGAAGAACATTGAACTTTATTGAAGGCCTCACTGGTTCGTGTCACTATGAATGACCTTCCTAACGAAAGACGTGCTATTTATTTTGTTCAACATTCAGTAATAATGCCCAAAAAATCATGGCTCTGAACTCACTGGCAGTGAACAATTTAGCTGCCAAAAAGGAATTTTCGCTTATTCATAAAACATAGCTACGAAATAAAATCATGAAAGAAATGAGACAAACCTCAATAAATTAAAAAAAAGTAAACCTAACTAGTCATGGATCGTTTATTAGTTTGATATGCTGGCTCGATAATATCGCCGAATCAACTATTATAGCAAATCAATTTATTCTCACGGTGGAGAACTTGCCTCAAAGTAATATTTCCACATCCCTAATAAAATTAAAGTAAACTGAACTGGATTCACACACAGTTTCGATTATTCTACCAGATTTTAGAATAGGCCACAGGATCTTATAAGCGTATGTTTACTTCAGCCGGAACACGCTCACCTTTATAGAAAGCTGTTCGGCGTCTTCGGTTCGCACATCGGATTTCACCTTTGGGTCAACCTGTGCGAATACATCAAACATCAGCTGCAGGAGCTGCTCCGGACGGAGTGCGTCCAGACTGATTAAGTTGAGGTTTTTGTTGAAAGGTTCCTCATTCAGCCTAGCCAATACGAACTTCACCTGCTCGGTCATTATGGTACGGTTCCTGTGCTTTCGGAGCTCCCTGCGACTCTGTCGGTGCATGCAAACTTGTCTGTTATTCCTTTACGACTACAAGGATTCTAGGAAGGAACTACAAGGATTTACGAACTACAAGGATTGCCTCACCTGTTCGCTAGTGCTGATTTGTATGGTGTTATCGTCTGTCTAAGTACGTACAAACGCAAAACGTTCGACAGCTTCTTGATTGCCTATTTCCAATTGTACAGAAATCGTATCCACGAGTGCCGCTCCATTAGCTCATAAAAGCAAAAAGCGTAAAAACAATTGATAAGTACGGTCAGTTGTTTTTAATTCATGACAACATTACAAACCTATTTGTCGTCGCAGCACTGCTCGGCCACTGAGAAAGTCTGGATAGTTGCAGGCCTGAGGTGTGTTCCGAGGGTGAATCGCGGTTGCCATAACTACAGACAGAAGAGAGATATCGGTCGAGTTGAGAGTCCGTAACTTATACAAATCAAGGGATCGTACTATAAGTTGCTAACCAATTTCATTACAATAAAATTAAGGTGTGCTCAGTATAATGATGATTATCGTTTAATTACGTTAGGGAATAACGCGATGACTACTTTTATAGTCAACTCTACTTACCCACGGAACACTATGCGGCAGCTCGAACGATATTTTCTACACCAATGTTATTACGGTGATACGTTTGTTGAAACAGGCTTTCAGCTATCGTTATGAGATGAATGAATTGTCCCTGGGATTAGTTAGTTCCTAGGATTATTATATTGGCTATTACGAAATACGCTTACCTCTAAACAGCAAAAATCAAGGCGTCACGCTGAGTCAATGTTTCACTTATGACACACACACCTTTATTGAACATATTTTTGCTGAAAAATCTACAAAAATAAAACCCACATAATCAAAAGCTCGATTTGTTTCTCCACTCTCGAAAATGTTTTTACCGCCAATCTTAAACCGCTTGCTGTATCGCCCACCCGCCCGTCTGACAGGCAAAGCGCCCACTATAGCGAACACTAGTCGTAAAGGTTGTTCAAGCTATCAAACGCATTGATACCCATTCGTTCACACTTATGACTACCACGCACCGCCAAATTGCTATTCTTCAAGTGGTGATTGTTTACACTTGTTGCGTACGACAATACGGTCAGAAGATTGTGATAGAAAAAATCAACACATAAGAGGTTGACCATAGATGCCGTTAAGTACTCTAACATCAGATGATCGATGTTCGGATTAGCTCTCATTTTCTTCTGACGACTGAAATCTCTCTGATTTAATGCGGTACCAGCCTGTGCTACCATTGAAGCTAGCGTACACCATGAAGTAACATTATTTTGATTTATAGATGAGTGGCAAGTGGCGGTGCAATTAAAATCTACTTATAATACAACAACCATTATATATACATGACAAGGAGGTATACACTATTGCCATCAAAAACGATGACCGAAAAAGCCCTCGAGATCGCCAATTGATGTATCCCATGACATCTAATACTTCATTCGTTGTCGCTGTCCAACGTTCACAAGTTGGCGACACAAGTTATACGAAATTATAGATAACTTTGTTGATTTTTAGTTTAAGTTGTCCATCTTTCTCTAGATACATTCGACTCTAATTGTTCACAGCATTTCCTATTATCAAGGCGATTCTCTAACAGCGCTCAAACATGACCAGCTACACTCTTACATCAGTCTGATTTACGAAGGAGTGCCAACTGAGATACGACAGACAATTCTCCGCGAAAGCTGGGCAAGTCTAAATAAACAAGCACGAATAAACAAAGCACTGGAGTAAACAATGGTAGCATAGAAAATATAGGACATCGTCGAGTAATTAAGATATAAAAAACCAGTCGAGAGTAACAGACAAGAGTAACTAATAACAAACGTCAAACGAAGTAAGCACGAGCGATGCGATTGAATACGCCCGAGTAAGCAGGGGACATTGTAAAGGAGTAATTCGGTTATAGCAATCCAGAACTAGTTTGCACTGACCCATTGCCGGCTGCTCGATAGACCCAAATCTGGACGAAACCGCTTTTTGTGCCACCTCTCTTGCTTGATTCGGAAACGCTGCCTAGAAGTAGGTTTATGTGATTAATTTTGAATGTTTTTTTAAGAAAGCAGCGAACCCAACTCGTGATCTATTTGTCACTCGGCCATCCGTAAGCATTTATATTTTTTCATTGTTATTCTACTTATTTCCCACTTGGCGTAGTTACCTAGTAAAGCATTTTATATACATGGCGCATATAATTGTATTCTGTACATCATTGTTCTGTAGATCTATATTCAACCCATTTCAAATATCACTTACACTGACTTTATTTATAGATTTGTTAATAATTTAATTTGAACTACTTCTTCTATCTACAGATACGATTCCCTTATCGCATGTTTGTTTCTACACATGAACAGGGCTCGACCGTCGGCTCCGTTGGCAGCGTGACCCTCAAATGATGTTAGAGTTACTATTGATCTGCCATACGGCCGGCACATTTCAACAGAGAACTCAGGGTGACACTGGATTTCGCGGCGGGTTATCGATGGCCGATAGAGCGACAGGTTTTTTCGGTCGAGGTTTTTCGCACCATGGCGTAATGGTCAGATCGCAATGTAGATGAACATTGTGGACGTCCACAGGCACTTCGCCAATTCTGACTTGGTAAAGGCCCTGGTGTTGGAAAACAACGTTGTTGAGGCCGGTAACTCGATCGCGCTTGCGTGACTCCTCTCGCTGCGACCCAATTCGGACCATATCACGCGGACGACGTCGCGCATCGTGAATATGCCTAAACGGGTAGAACGCGCACATATCTACTAGCAATTCGATTACGGTTATCTATCAACCAGCGAATGTCTGAGTAGCTAACGGAAAATATTAAATAGGCCGTCAACGTAAGACTTTTACTTCTTTGAAAATCATGACCGAACGCGTACCGATTTACTGGCGTACACAAATGGCTTTGAACCCGAAACATTGATTAGTTTGTACTGGCAGAAATCACAATACTAACCGAAACGTGTCGTTGATCCCAGTTCCGATGTCCGTCGGCGGTCTCTCAAATCGTACGTTTGCCTCTTTGGCGCGAACGTAAAACTCATCATCTTCCAAACCCCAACCCCAGTATTTATTCGATAGGCCATTTAGCCGAGCGAACACCGCGTGCCGCATTAGCAGTATCCCACCGACGAAAGTGGAGTAATGGTATTTAGGATGAAGATGAGGAGCTGCTATATGGACGATCACGTTATCTGTAGAAAATTAAATATGAAGACAAACGTTTCTCGAAGAGAAATATATGCGTGTTACCGAAACTCTTTGAGACGACAGGCCAAATAAGAAGTTGTAGCCCCCCGTAATAATGTTTCGTCCGGTTTCGAATGATCTGAGAGTCATTCATTGACCAATAGAAAAAAGACAGCTTAACGATTGGGGGGGGGGGGGGGGGCTCTAATACTAGTTATATAAACTTACATGTTTAATGCATATATAAACATTATACGATGAATAGCTGGACAGATTTCGCCTCTACGGCTACCTAGCTAGCAACAGTTCAATCTAATTCAAACATGACACACAAAAAAGGCAGGCAATTAGATACGCGTCACCGGCTACTTTACTGATAGGCACAATAAAGTTTGGTAAGTAAAATGTTCATCTGTTTATAAAAATATACATTACATAATGATAGCAACAGATGTCAATAACACATCTCGCCCATAGGTTCGACAGTGAACTTTTAAAACATCAACCCCAGTCAGATCGCCCAAACAGATCAAAGGCACTTGGCGAAAATCATAACTAGTTCTTCAAAAAGATGTATATGTTAGGTGACTCGGCTTGCAGATACCTGTAAACATTCGAAACGGATTCATTACTTGCTACGCTTATTGTTGCCAGCAATCTTCTCACCTCCTTGTGGAAAACGATAGCTGAGTTTCGGGTTGAGCGGAAGAAGATCCACGTCATGCATCACCATATAATCGCATTGTGCCCTACTCACAAGGTATCCAATGTTTATGAGCGCTCCGCGGTTGAATCGGAACCGATCACCTTGGTTGATCACAATAAATCTGTACGCTACCCCCTGGGCTGTTAAAAATCGACTTAGATGCGGTACAAATTCAAGTAGTTCTTCAAACCGATCCCGAAATGGTATAATTATGGCTAATCTATGTGAGTATGGATGTTCGAGAATGCCGAGATTAAGCCAGAAAACCAGGCATAACGTGCACGTCAACGACAAAGCTATACCAGCACAGAACAGTTGGCGGACGTTGCGGGGTGCGAAACCCATTTTGAAGTCGTGTATGGCACGCCGAGTACGCTTCACAATAAGCGCTTTTACTTGACCTCGACCCACAGGCATCGCAAGCTTTTAAGAACCACCTAGTCTTCCAATCGACTAAACACCGAATACAGATAAAATAACAACAAAAAAAATAAAAGAATATTAATTACAGAGAAGAATGAATACAGCAGTTTCTACTGATCTGAACATACCTTACTACTCATATAACGAACGGATACATAAATGACTGTGTGTAATCTTTGGTTAGTGGTTACAAACGGAAAACATAAGTGAAATCTGTGACATCTAGCCAATGGTGCAGAAAACGCAAGTCGTTCACATTAGAAACATGTGTCCGTGTAGGTAATTTGTGATGTATATATGAACGTTGCCAATATTGGAACACTAAGATATTAACGAAACGGTTTGCCTTTTTTGCCGTCTCTCATCCCGTGTAAATCAGTATAGCTAATTCATTTTAGTTATTATCTATCGATGAAAAAACGGGGATTCTGACTTACTTACGCTAAACTTGCTCGTGCCATTTCCGGCAGCATTGGCGCTCCGAACTCCGGAAAAAGAAGCAGCTCAGGGTAGTGGAACACGGCTTACTGTTCGAAATGTCACTAGAAAGTCGCCATGTTGGTTTTAACGGATTTCCAGTGGGGGGCAGCTGATTGGGGTGTTACACGTGAAAGTTAATCGTAGCAGGAAGTTTAAATAGTTCGTTTCGTTCAACTTGTATGTGCGTTTGTGTTTCTTCGACAATAATAGCTATTTGCTATTAAGTGGCGAATCAGATAGTGAGTGCACTGGCAAGTTCATCCTCGAGATTTAACCTGGTTTGTCAACAGTGAGTCTCTGAGCGGCAGTTGGAACGCGTAGTGGTTCCTGGATGTAAAGAGCTACCATGCCAATAATGTTCCGGAGCGTTCGCGCGCGTGCAGACCCTAATTAATAAGACGCTTTTTTAAACACCTGTCAGTTGCCATTGACCAATACTAATATTTTTTTCCCATACATAATAGTACACTCAATATATCGTTCGAAATTCGCTTAAAAAACACTTCTATAGTGTATCATACATAGGTGGAAACAGAGAATCTATCCCAAGAGGCTGGATCAGTGGTAAAAGATGGTGAACCCGAAATTTTTCGATGAATTTAGAGATAGCCCAGCTATTTGATATAAGCTGCGATTTAATTGTGACGATTAAAGAAGAAAACTCTTGATATTCTTCATAGCGAAAAGCTACCCTCTTTGAATTACTAGAAGCTGATTTATCAAAGAGATATTTTGCGGGTGTAGTAAGCCTCCTAGTTAAAGTCGTCGTCGTTGTCGTCATACATTGGGCATCATTTATTGGTATTATAATGCATAGAAACTGGATCAGTATAGTACAATGGCTGTCTATGGAAAAGTCTATGGGGTCATGTCCATAAGGAAGATCTTTGCTAACATTATATATGAGGAAATAGGATTGATTAGGCAGTTAGTTAGAACGATGCGTAGTGCTACCAAAGCTGCTATTAAAAGTTCAACATGTCTTTTTCTCTATATGGCCATTTTACGACAATATGTTAGATGGAACATAAATAGATAGTTGATTTCGGCTGTTCCTGCGAGCATTCTCTTAATATTTGGTCACCTTTTTGATTAAATAACCCTGAATCAGTACATTATTTGACTTTATTAAACTTTCTTTTATTCATAACACTTTCCATTACTGTGGACCGTACAATAGATAGCATCATAAATCAGTTTTTTTTTTTTTACAAACGCACGAATAATTAATATTGTTGTTATTACATTGTATGTAAATGTATACTCTGTAGCGGTACAACAGAATACAAAAGCACTATATATATATATATAGCTTGATTGACTGTTCATTAAGGTGTCGTGTTCTTTAACACGAACTCATTCTAAAACTCAGATCGGTTGTTATTTCCAGACACTATCAGTATTCTCATGAGCCATAATATATTGTCTTTGTAAGTATTTAATTATCAGCGCCAGTTCGCTGGTCACCCGTCAAGTCATTTCCCAATAACGTTTTCTTCTGTACGTTGTTTCGAAGAAGGGACACTCAAAATCATGCGGAGGATTGCCCCGGATGCGACAACGTCAGTGGCTTTTTGAAGCCTGCATGTTTTTCTTCTGCTGATCATTATCATCAGAATGCTGAAAAAGGTATCGGACAACTTCAAGTAGCATCCCGGAGCCGTTGTTTTTGGGGTGACGTCGCCAAAACAACCCGGATGCAAGTTTCCGATTTCCTTTTGCGTATCCTCGTATTATCGATGCAAATCATTGCAGCAGTGTACGAAGACGCTGATTGCTTAACCCATCGCTAGGGGCCCATAAGGATGTAGCCCATATTAACTCACAAATATATATGCTTTCTTGCTTGTTCGTCCGCAGTTTAACTTACTGTTAAAGGTATTTCTAGAGACCTGTTTGGCCAGATACCTATGAGTCGAGTTAAACTAAATAGATCCAATGTCTATATCTATCCCACAACGACGACCCTTTAACGTCTCATTCGCTCGACAGCCACACGCATATATCTATTTGTAGGCACTGATTCAATGAACAGCGTTTTCATTGTGGCATTTGGTGAACTTTGAACCAAAATAATAATACCGTTCCTTATATAATGGCATGTTTAATGGCTTCAGACAACCAAAGCCTTTCTAGTGGTTATCATTAGTCTATAAGCTATTAAGTCGACGCTAACCATTTTCTCGCTAATACATATCGTTATTTATTATTATTATTTTTTTTCTCCGATATCTACAATGTTAGTACCCTTTTCGCACGTTCATTTGTCTAGCTCCAGTGATCGGTGTTATTTCCTGTAAAACAGTCAAATTGTAATACGTATTGACGGCACTTTGACCGTTCGTGCAAGTGGTGAGTTTGCCGTAGACTATCCAATGCGTTGTTTCGAAAAAAAACAATATCGACATTGAAGGTGCAGACCGCTGGCCATACGGCCAGCCAGTCACTGGTCGCCTCTGAGAAATGTGGGTCAGACGACTCAGCTGAGTGGAAAGGATATTACGTGGGTTGATGAATCCAGATGAGAAGGATTCTGCGAACACTAAACTTACGAGTGTATACATTAAACAGTAAACAAAGGAAACATTTGTTTGAGGTACGATGTTTCATTGATCGAAGTAGAAGGTAGAAATCACTCGCTCAAACTGTACACCTTTTTCACTAGCAACACGTTGTTTGTACGAGGAACGACCAGGCCGGGTCAATTAGGCTGACCATTGCCGCACGTAATGTCGACGCTCTCTTAACTACAAGGGTTTAAGCAAGCCTTAGTACTAAAATTTCATTCACTTGCCATAAAGTTCGAAAGAAAAAACGCTGCTGTATACTCAATGAGATGCTGGTCGTGTTTGACTGACATCTATTGCTACCGATGCTATCGACTATCTTCTTCGTGGGTGCAAAGAGGCACGTACCGAGTGACTTTTTCCTCATTTACCCTATAGAAAAGCGAATATCTGCATACTAGATCGAAAACTTGTATCTGCGATTAGATTTATTATTCTATTACATTTTAAGAAAAACCGCTTCCGAGATAAAGGGATAGAAACGATTGGTTATCGAGAAAAGACAATTCCCACCGAGGATAGCTCACGCAGGTCTACGAGTTTGACCTTGAAGGTCAGTCACAAGCGCCGACTAACCGTGGACTCTACAGCGAGTATATTCTGGAGGCACGATATCTGTTAATGTCGTTAATATGTCAAGGTCTTAAACAAGCGGGGAAAAAAAACCACTGCAGGATAGCTAACATTGGATAGATAAACATAACTTCAACAGGTGCCAGTTTTTACAGTAGCACTTTCTTAATTAGAAACCATAAATATACCTATATTTGTTCAATTTAAGAAAACGCATAACGGAGATAATCTATGGGCAAATATACACCAAAATAATGTTAAGTATATATCTAAGTCAATAGGCGCTTTCGTATTACAAACGTCCCCTCTGGCTACAGCTTGGACACGCAAGAGGTATTTCCCTATTCTTATTGATTTTGTATTCAGTTCTGAAGAAATGTGAATTAATAACATCATTTTACATTTCCTTGCGCGTTTAAACTAAAAAATGGCAAAAATAGAAGTGTCAAAATAGAAGGTGACATAAGTTGAAGTGAATGTCACACCCAAAAACACACAGACAATTCATGTAGAATCTCTACGGCGCCATTTTTCGTTTATACCTTTGTTCATGGCGGCCGCTTTACTGCTATTGTCTCTACCTGTCAAGAGGACTGTTGTGTTCAATAAGATGTGTGTGCATTCAAATAGACCCGCGCTCATTGCATATGTTCCCCCAGGACAACTTATAATGATCCATCCAATGATTCGCCTAATCCAGAGATCACGGATCTGGGCGCTTTCGTCGTTGATTTCGATAAGAGGTTGATACGACCTGCTTTCTAAATAAACGCTATAAACGGGTACGGCCACGCCATCTAATTGGCTATTAAAATCAAGGTGAAAAGCAATTTCTATAATTTTTCCTTGATCTCATGGACTGGGTCCGTTGGCCTTGCTGGGGACTTCATCATGTCAAGCTAATCAAAGAAATCGGACAGCGTAGAAGTTCGTAGATGACATCCTCGTAGCCTAATCAGGCGCCTACGCCAATATTCCCATAGTATAGCCATTGTGCCGAGAAACTCGTGGTTACATTTGGCAGTGTCTATGCTTTTACTCGGTGTCGCTCCGTATTTCGCGGAAAGAAATAATGCACGCAGAAACCGAATTGGTACTGCACCAGTTACTATTGTTGTTACCGGGGGCCTGTTCTTGTCCCGTTT
This sequence comes from Varroa jacobsoni, assembly GCF_002532875.2. Taxonomy (NCBI): domain Eukaryota; kingdom Metazoa; phylum Arthropoda; class Arachnida; order Mesostigmata; family Varroidae; genus Varroa; species Varroa jacobsoni. Next base: position 34,187 of record NW_019214155.1, on the reverse strand, counting down.
TCGTCTCGTAGGCCATCGATGCTATACCGTTTAGCGTACATTCTCGATAAAGTTTTTGCTAAAGCTAAGCTTCACCTTTGTGTGCAACTGTAGTAAAGACGTATCGACAGCACTTCAAGCGAGTATTCTGACACGGTCTATTCGTATATATGTATTACGCTTTAGTAAAAAGGTTGAAGGGACAGAGCGGGCTGAAGACCGTTTCGTGATTTTGTCTTTCGATGCCGATGATGATGCCTTCGCTGGGCTGAGATGTCGCGCAAAGTTTGCTTAGGATATTCGTATTTTCTCTATCGGCTCGCCATGCTATCGATCGTTGTGTATCTGAGCATTGGTATCTATGAGAACTATTGTGAATACACAGTAGAAGACGTAAGACGACACGGAAACTTCGGATTCTACGTTGGTCTGTGTTGACTCTTTAAGGCTATCTCCAGGTCCGTATCATCCTGTGGACCTGTTCCATAGCAGTCGCTCTACCACGGTGTTAAATAGACACTGTCTACCTAGGACTGCTTGCTATTACCTGAACTTCTATCCTAGGTTTCGTCGACGAAAATCCATTCAAGACCATGAAGAACCGTATTGATAGTGCTGGTGATCGTACCTAGAAGAGGGATTTTTTAACTTGGTCCCAAATAGATTGGAATGTGGCGCCTGTGTACATACTCAACTAAATCATCGGTATTCTTATACACACCTCTCATAAGACAGGCCAATGATGCGTATACGCAAGTGCGTGATATTAATACGCACGGAATGACGCCATAGGCATTTTAGCCTATGTCAAAGTACCTAAGGGGGTTCCCGTAGATTTAAGGAAGCTAGAGAAGACTATCTCCGCGGCCTATTACAGAGGTGACCGTCTCTATATTACCAAGATTATTATTGTCGGCATCGTCGTCAGTTTCTTCCTTCTTTGAGCATCCAGACACGCACCAAGTTTGAGGTTACCCGCCGCAGTACGACCGCTAGTCCGCTAACCTTCCATCATGTCACTGTTGCCAGTTGGTTCGCAGATGAACGGGACGTTCAGACAGATTTGCCGAGGATAGAATTTTGCAAAACAATGGAAAATCAGGAGAGCCGACGTTAGACAGAATATCATCGTTCTTGGCCGGTAATTGCGTAGGCGGGTGACGATGATACTGTCGAGAGAGGCCTTTTGGTGGGAATGGAGCTACGAAAATCGATAGGGATAAAGCGCCAATCCGATTCTATTCGAAATAGCAGATTTCATAGGTCTGCTTAGAAAAACTGATTTTAGAATAAAACTAAGAAATAGTAACGAAGATGGTTTCGGCTTGCGAATATGAAGGGATTTAAAAATTCTTAAATTTTAGATACTTACTTGAAGGTCATGCAGAGGCGCAGTGCTCATACCTATTTACGTTGCCACTGAAGATTGCCTTGAGGGTTTGGAAGTGACTTGCTTTAAACGAATATATCAATTGGATAAGTTGATTTTACCGTCCGAATTGGTAGGATTTATCGTTGTATTATTATTATTATGTGTAGGTCATCCATTGATCATGCTATGAACCGTCAGCCAAAACCCAAATCTAGCCCTGTTCGTGGCGTCGTATGGTTTCCTAATTCACAAATTATTAAGAAACCATTTTAGACGTTTCGCGCACCATCTTTATAAACGAGCAGGCATTTATCACCTATGAATTTGTAAACGTGACTCTGCAAAATACTATGCCTATGGAAGTTGTTCTATTAGATGGTGCGTTCTTTACTTATCGATAGTCTCTGGGCAATAACTCTGAAGTTTGTTACGTTCATCGTTTAAACCCCTGTTTTAAACAGGCTCTGTAATAAAGAAAAATCGGCATAGACCTGCCATATCAAAAAAATGTCACGCTTTTTCAGTGCATTATTAATGCCTTAAGACAGAGTCTAATAAAGCGCCATTGTTAAGATGTCAATGCCGTCACATAAATGAAAGGTTTTGGTGCTGAAATGCCGAAAAAATCGTTTTCGTTTAACGAAGGACAAATCTCAGAATCTGTTATCTAGTCTTAATGATGACTACTAGTAAACTTAAACGGTATGACAAACTTTTAAAGTGCCTTCGTTTTCAGGACATGTTGTCAGACTGTTAAAGGAATCCCAGCGCTATATGTATGTATATTCTCGTATAAATGGCCTGTTTATATATATATATACGAGTAAATTCTCGCTTATGGAATACTGCGTTTGGCCAGAAAATCACGAACACAAAACTCATTGCACTGTAAACGTCCACCATATATTCCTGATTTGGCCTTTGTGTGCTCCTAACGTTGCGTTGTTGTACCCTTGGACATGGACAGTTTCAAGCAGCGATTGCAAGAGCTTGCGGGACGCGCGCGAATTATTTGTATCATTCACTGTTTTTTCCCAGCCAGCCGCTGTCTAGAAAGGAAAACTAAAGGTAGAAAGAAAGAGAGGGGCGTGATTTTTTAGCATTTTGGCGCCGGCAGGCGCGCATTCGGAGAAGGAAACAAACGACGCCTAAACAGGGTTCGGCCGTAAATGGGGCTTGTTTGTTTATTAGCGGTAGCGACGTGCGCGTATGGACACCCATATTTACTTGTGATTCATGCCGGTGTGCGACGATGATATTTATTTATACAATTTGTATGTCTGTTCCCTTTTTATGTTTATAAGCGAAATGCAATATTGCGAAATGTTGCCTGATGCAACTGAACATTTTAATCTTTTTATTTGCTACATCTTTGGCGTCAAAAGGAACAGCCACATCGATTTAACGCTGGAGCGGCCCGTTCCAGCGTCAAACGTTTCTCCAGCGCCAGTCACATCGTATGGACATTGTAATTGAATTACGCGTGATGCGTACGTGTCTTTGTATCTCCTGTTTATTTACGGTTTGCAGAAAGTATGAGGGGGCTGGACGGGAAAAAGAGCTGGGCCCGAAAGATGGGCCGAAAGCGGTTCGATGCGTCTATTGCCTAAACGCGTACCACGACAATTCCGCATGCAACGATCAGATGAGCTATTGCCAGTATTGTAGCAGCGGGAATTCGATGACACAAAGGGTATACCGTTGGAAACATTAGAAAATTTCATTTCCAATAGAAACTTGGAAGAGCACATCTGTGTATCTTCTAAATGGAGACGACGGGGACGTAAAATTTTGTGAATGTGGATGGATGTATATATAGTTCATAGAAGCAATGCACGAGGTACTGAAAACGGTGAAACGTGAATGATCCGAAAATCCGAAAATATATATATATATATATATAGAAGAACAGAAATACTGAATGGAATACCAAGCCGCTTTTTGTCTAGTGTCGATTTTGAATTTAGGAACAAAGTGAAATAAGATTTGGCGATGCTAGAAATTAAGTGACATTTTTTCTTGTCGTGCCTTCTGCGGTTTTTTCGATATTGAATTTTACTTGATTTTTCATTTGGGCTGTTTATTTTTGGCGTCACCCAGACGGAATTCAGCGGCGATTTTGATGTTGCAGATGAACGAAAAGATGAGGCCAACAGAATTGCCAATACGAGCTAGGCAAAATGACGGCATCTCGTAATGTCGCTCAATTTTACAATGGAAAATGACTTAACGCGTAATTAGTTAACTAACAGCCGTTACTGTTACTTGTTGTGGACCAAATGATTTTAACCTTTCCATACCGCGTAGGTTTATAAATAGAGCTATAGGACCGAGGATAGACTAACTTCGAAGCTTTTTTTCTTTTTTAATGGAGAACTGGAAAAATCAAAGTAACGTACACGATGGAAGAAAGGCCTCATATTTACCATGATATGATCGGTTCGACCGTACTGGTATTGTAATCTATTTATTATTTTATTTATCATACAGCACACAATGCCTACGAAAGGAGTCAAGGATAAGGAAAACAACTTGCAAATTATCTGCAAATGTTGCCGATAATCTCCGTCGTGGCTAACTCTGCCATGTATTAAACAAAAAACTTGGATTAGTTAATCGGTATGCTTGTATCACAAGCACGTTCTCGTACGTTTAGAACGTCACCTCAGGCATATATATGTATAATATGAATTTCTATTACTCTGTCTTAGGGCAGTATCATCAGCACCAAAATCTTTGTTTATTTCCCGATGACGTGACTCTGTTAGGCCTGCGTTGTGTGAGCAGAGTTACTTTTGCTCTATGGCCAATATTTTATCGAGTTACACAGGCAGGAATATCAGTAGACAATCGACATAGACCTAGAACCAACTAGTGCAGCGGAGGCAGTGCTTCGACTAGAAAGGAGTTTTCGAGCCTTCCGTCCTATAGATTCAATTGGCCAGCCAATGTCGGTAGCCATAAGAGGCTTCAGCAAATAGCGACGACACAAAGTACGTGGTCATGTTTGCTTCTCACGTGTGATCCCAGCCTAACCTCCCCCCCCCCCCCTCTTTTATTCGATGCCTATCCCAGGTTTTTTCTGTTTAACAGACTTTCATTCCGTCCGTTGTATTTTTGCTTGCCTCTAAAATCGCTAATTTAAGAATGTTAGAAAAAGAAAAAAGCTAAAACGGGGGTGCGATAAATAGCATGTATTGGGTATATAACGTACATTTATACATGGATACAGGATGTAGAATGGATGCGAGATAGTTGCTACAATAACGGCGGCCAACAGCTATCTTATGAGGTAAAAAGGACATGAAAAAAATTCGAATAAGCGCGCATGCTAAGAGCGCGAAAGTGCCTAAAATAAAAGATAATCATATAGATTTTTGTTAACTGACGAAGCCAGTTTAGCCTGGAGAAAACCCAGTAATGTATATGTAAGTACACATGTTGATTGTTGGGTGTTCTATTTATATCACTCGTAGTGGTGCGGTAGCAACATTTTTGTGTGGACATTTAAAGTGACCTAGGCCTAAAACAAGTCGTAAAGCAACACCCTTCGTGTCGTGTATGGAATATGTTGTACGGAGCGATGCTCTGCGACAGTATCGGACGAAAAACTATAGGTTATCTATATGCTGTCGGTAAAAATATATATGCTGTGACGTTTTTTTTTAATTGCCTTTAATTGAATTGATAAAAGTTTTTTTGTACAATTGTCGCTGTCGCTGGTTTTAACGTTGCTCGAGGCGACTCATCTTGTAAGTCGAGCTCAATTGTACAAAACGGAATAAAGAGTTAATCGGTGGTTCAGTGTTGTCGCCTATCGCTGATTGGTGATCAGTCCCAGTTTAGAGGCGGAGACAGTTCAATTCGATAAAAAGATATAACGGATATTTGTGTCTCGTGAAGATGCCTTTGCTTCAGAAGTCCGCTATTAGGACCTCAGTGACATCGATTTTTGCCAAGTTTTTCTGGCTTGTTTAACGATCACCTTCTACAGACCAACTGTTTAGCTGGGGAGCGTAAAGAAATGGAATAGCTGAATCATGAAGTTAATCTTTTTACCCCTCTTAATTATAGTTATTATCGTATTAGGACCTCTGATAATCGTCGTCGTCCGAACTCTGACATCTCGAAGTTTATAAAAAGCCAGCGCTGCATCAGCTATATATAAGATGCATATGCATTTACGACGCTTTCTATTGACTGGAAGAATGGACGAAACATGCGTGTTTTCAGGTATGAATGGATTCTGTCTGCGTTTTCAGGAAGATCAGGACGTTCTGACGGGACCTGTGAGGGGATTCACACCACTAACTAGGTGATAAAGGGCATCACGTTGCAATAACGTATTGTTTGGTCCCCACTGAATCAGGTAGGTCTCTGTACAAAGACAAATGCCCTTCACTGTTGCTAGGATGTTCGTTTTATGTATCTATCATATGTATTCATAGGCATGTTAGTCTAATCGCTTCAGCTGGATAGTCTACGGGGTTTTATGTAGATGATAATTCATAGATAATGTTAAAAAAATGTGTTAAACGTCAGATTGAAGCTCAGCATATAATGTTTATGAAACTCGCAATACTGTTTTTGTCGTTTGCACCTTAGTTTTTTCACTTGATGTTTATTTCTTACAAACTGTTCCATATTGAAAGTTTCTACACTGCACTATTTATCAAGGCCGAAACACTGTTGAAATAGTGTAGGACATTTGCTTTCTGTACGATAACAACGCTATTTCTAAAAGGTCTGCTCAACAGGAGTTTACCAAGCCTAGAAAATGTATTCAGTGCCTAGAGGATGCCTCTCCACCTTCGCCGACCGCCTATGTGTAATGACGGCCATCTGAACGCACATTTGAAAGAAGACGGCCGACAAAAAAATTGGCAAATCGGCTGAAAGTTGGGCTTCAAGCGAACGATTGTCGTTGGCCACTTTTAGTTATTTGGGGTTCACATAGCAATTCCGAGCTTCACCATCTTATAAAGTCCTTGAACCCAACAATGGATTGCGACTTAACGCTCCATCTCAATATCTGGTCTGGTATCCAAAAAAATGACCAATTTTGCACGGAGCTGTTATCGGTAATGAAAAGTGGTGTTTGCAGGTCTATATAAACCAGAGGTCAAAATGGCTGGTCTTAAGCGAGAAGCCAAGGTGCAGATCTTTATCCAACAAAGTTTATGTTTTGTATTTGGAAATACTGCTACAAGTTTGATTCACTGAGGACTACTTACTACAAACAAGACGTTTATTGTATCGGGTCCATCAGACTAATCAAACAAAGAAATCCGACAGGAAGCGTTGAATTATTTTCTTACAAAACGGCACAAGGCCACACACAACAAGCATCGTCAAATCTGCCTTTCCGAAATTCAAACGGTGGGTTTGAGTGCACCCTATATATTCTCCAGCCCTTCTACCACCTTCTAACCTTTTCACGCTTTTTCGAGGCGAAACTTGTTATCTTTTGATAAAAAGTTCGTTGAAAGTCATTTAGTAAAAAGACGAATAAAGTCGTGACCATGACGGCAGATACATAACTTAATAACTTATTGTCACTGGAGTAAAAGGTGTGGTGTTTTTAGTCAGTAGAAAAGGCGCGGGAACTTTTCTCCAACCTAATTTGGCTCCACTTCGGTAAAGGAAATACCTCCTTTGTGGCCCTAACTTGGGTTGCAAAGGGATCTAATGTCATCTCGCACAGTATCGTTTAAAATGTTGTTTCCTGTGATGACTATTTTCCTCTCGTTTACGGTAGATTGAAATCTTAGTTAATAAATAAAAATGAACGTTTCTAGTTTAACGTCCGGTACAGCTGTTAATCGTTGCCTCAGACAGCTGACCCTTTTCAGCGTGAAACGAAATTTGTCTGCTTTCAAACCTAAATCATTAGAAAGGAGGCAGAAACAAGTCTTACTTCATAAGCGTTTCTAATTACATACCTTGCTAATGCGATCTTGAACGATCATTTAGTAACGTGTAAAAGTTGATAAGTTTGAGTCCTAAGCCCATTTATATGTATTCTGTATATGATCATATTCTGTCCGGGTCCGGTGGAAACAGATTGCAGGCTTTCTGGTTTGGCAATGACGGCACTCATCCTAAACCAGATTCGCGAGTCATCCTCGAACGCGGACCTCTATGATTTTAGGAATGTATCTTGAATAGTTTTCAATGTGCCATCAATATACCGAACAACTTAATCAACCTTGTTAAAATGGTTACTGCAGCTCATCTATAAACCTTAAAATTTGGAGAAAAACAGTTTCATTTTTCCCTAGAAGTATGCCCAAAATGCTATGTTTGCACTGCTATCTTATCTAATTATCAGGGTAAACATTTCCTTAATACGTGCTTCTGCACCTTTTTAAATCGATAATTATATACTCTATATAGAGGCTCAGCATTTAAATATGGTACCAACGGTTGAGCGTAGAGCCACTCAAACTATGTTGGGTCTATATAGGTCTATTCGCCAATCCCTTTTAATGAGCATGTTTTATGATTATATATATATATATATATATATACAACGGATCCGTTGTCTGATACGCAAATCAATGTACGCCTTTGTCATACACCAAAGCAAGAAATCTGATTTCCACAACCGTCAGTCTTCTAGAAATCCTTTTAGAAACGTCGCTGGCTTAATCAGCAGAGCGCAGAAGTTGTATACTGAATTCCCTGAACTACCAAACCAGATGTATTTGGAACTCCTTACCGCGCTTAATCTGTTCCATCAGGTTTATCAGGCATGGCGTGCAATAATTTTGTGTAGATGCCGATTTGTTATTATCATATGTTAGATATGTTAAAAGGGACTGTCATGCGTAGCTTTAGTCTCTCCAAGCCTTTGAGCTCGTGTATACGAATTAAATGTAATTGGGGTTTTTTGAGCCCCTCTGTTATATCAGCTTTTTCTAAAATGTTTTTATTATTTATTTATGTTTTATGAGGATATGTAATCTAAGTTATACTAGGAAAAATGCGGTCGAACACAGAACACGAAACAGAACGAAATGAAACTCCAGTAAATCATGAAATTCAAATTAAAACCAAAGAATAATTATTTAGGTACCGGGGCATTTTCTGGGTTGTTGAAAATTGTTATAGGGATGGCTTTTGAAATGGAACCAGTCAGCACCTTCAAATTCACTTCTGCGCCTGAGGTGGGGAACCTTTTGTGGGGAACTTCAGTTGAAGATTAGAGAAAGCCTTAGCGGGCCCAACGTGAATGTTATCAATCATGGAAACCTTTTAGACTGGCGAAATTCTACGTGATTGGATCGTCACAATTTTCGATTTATTTGTATTATAGGTTGCTGTAATTGCTGATGATTCCGTCACAGTCCTGTATGCCACTATGCCTGTACCGTATTAATATTGAAAAAATATATCTATGATATGACTAGTAAGGTAGAAAAAAGAGCAGATTACGTTTCAGTCTGATACAATAGGCAATGGCGGAATACATAATGATCTCGGTGCATATAGAAATTAAGATCATGGCACAATTTTTTTTCAATTTTATTTCACTTGCTCAAGCGTAAATAAGACAATGTTCCCTTCGCAGAATTTTCTCTTGCTATTTGGGCACATTCATCTGTTAGAATCAGACGGTAAACTAGAATTCTATCTCGGTGCCATTATCTTGCTGTCGAAGAATATACCTTACATGTTATCTCATGCGAAGATCTCGTATTAAGCCGGAAATAACACAGTTTCAGGCATGTTAACAAGGACAAACAGGGTTCTGGCACAAGGTTCATTAGTGATTTTGCAGAACGATGCCGCTTGTAAGAGCAGAGTGCTTTGTTGGGACATCATGTTCTCGCCTATGGAGTGTTCGCATAATCCATTCCCTGGGAACGCATTGTGCAACAAACATATCTGTATATGCGACAAGTTTTAACTCAGAGATGCAATAGTTTGATGGTTTCTTGCTGCATCGAAAAGCTACTGAGGCTCATTGTGTCCTATCTATAAAGAAATTTTAGTGGAGTTTTTTCACCATCTCAAGAACTTCACAAATGCTGGTTGTCCAGTTAACTTTGGGGCAAATTAAGCTGCATTTAGTACCTGACAGTTGGTAGAGGAACGCTTCCCCGTTTTTGGGCGCTTCTCTGCAATGGCTGCCGTCGCCGAGAACTTCGACATGGAATTTATATTTCGACGTTGGATAGACCAGTACGTTGCCTCCAGGTGCCCCCAATATACGTGCATTATCCTGAAGGTATCGATCAAACGGTATCGAGGTATCGAGGAAGTTAATATGCACAAATCGATGCGATCAACGACACGGAACAATCGATCTCAGCAATAGTACTTCAGGAGTGGCTACTTCAATTGTAACAACCAAATAACTGTCAAAAATATTAAAATTTACTATTAAATTAGCTATTTAGCTTTTTCAGGATCCTAGCTAGTTAGTACAAATAGTTTGTTGCAGGTCTATCACTATGATATGTAACATATACCTATTCTACTAAATTTAATAGGTTTCGTACCGAAATGAACTTCGTGATGTTTTTTGGCGTATCGAGCTGAAATGAGGTGTCGTCCTCAAAGTAGGGTTCACAAAGACGAGACTTCCGACCGGGTATTCCGGTTTTTCGTTCCTCCGATTCCATGAACTCATTGATGACAGAAACGAGCTGGGTGCCCAGAGCCGTTACGTGGAACCACCTCTCAAAAAGGACCTCTGGGTCTTCACCTGGTTTTACGTAGTACCTGTGTTCAGGTGTCATTAAACATAATAGCGTATTACCTCAAGGAAAACCGAAATTATAAGAGAATCGGCTAACATCGGCCAACAAAATAAGTAACAAGCTTATATATAGGAATTACTATAATAATACAAATTAAAACCCTGTCTTTTAGCCCTGACTGAATAGAAGAATCGTTATCAAACCCAGAAAAACAAGATTTACCGCATCTAGATTATCGAAATTTACTTGCGCGGCAGTGCATTTTTTGACAGGTATGAAGGGTATATGCATACAACCGCAAATTCGCCAGCAATGGGCTCACTACTTTGCCTGCCCGTTATCGCAAGGCACCGCTTGCTTAAAATAAATGTTTCAGGTTTTTTGCCTCGCGCTGCTTAGTGAAACACGATTTCAAATAGCTAGTCCTTTCTAACGCTTGATGCTGTACCTACCTCTCTTAAATGTCCCAAAGTTTACTAGGCAAACACGTTACTTCTGCACCGTCACGAAGACAGGCTCCACTAACCTTAGGCAGTCATATTCGACGTCCTTGAGTCTTCTTCTCTCAATAACCAGCCCAATTGTGTCGCTAAACCTTTGCGGAGAGTGGGGTATCTTTCCTGGCAAAAGAAATATCTCACCCTCGCGAATGTGTATGTCCTTAAAACGGTTTTGTTCGCGAACCTTGAGTATCATGTCTCCCTTTAATTGGTAAAACAGTTCCTCTCCTTGAAGTTGATACAACATACAAAGCGTAAACATAGTGGAAGTAATTTGCCGTCGTATGTTATCTAGCTAACGTTTTAGGACTTTCTGATATTACCTAACATTTTCGTGATAATTCTCCAGACTTGAAAAGCAATGTCCGAATCGGCCGATTAGAAGCTCATAACAAACGCATAGATCCTTGTGAGAGGTACACCAAAGCAAAGGGTGCTTATTGTAAAATCGACGATGTTCAATTCCGCTGCAAATCCTCAGTTCCTCAACTAGTCCAAGACCACGGATTTCATTTTCTTCTAACTTGTTTCCTTAAGATTCGAATATCTTTTGCATAAACAAAAGTCGGATATATTGCCCGCAGTCAGCGAAAATTTTAAGAAAACGTTAGCTTTCTTGATACAGAGATGAAAATTATTTCCATTCAATAACATCTTCTTTCCTACTAATTCCGACCAACATAGCGCATGCAAATTAGCGTGAAGCTATACCTAACCTATCACAGATACTGTAGCTTTACGCATGCTTCGCTACAAGTTTTTCATTTCTTTTGTCATAGTTTATTAGTTCATTATGGTTATGCACGGTTGTAACTGGGCTACGATAGCGCAGAAGTTAATCGCTGCCGAAGCCTAGAGACCTTCAACCTTTCTGCGATAACTCTTCATTTAACTCGAATTGTCTTTCCCATCATTTTGTTGAGGTGCGCACAATTACTGAGAAGAACGGGGAACTGGAAAAATAAGATCATGCTAAAAAATTTAGATAATAAAAACATTGTAATAACTACAATAATAATAGCAACAACAGCCACAACATATTGTGGTAAACATCGCCATAAGTCTCACCAGTGAATCAGGCAACGCTTATTACCTATTACATTGAATTTGACCAGCACCGCCGGCAGTGGCATATCTGCTCAGACATTTAGGCAGGTCGTAACCATTGGGTCGCTGGTGGACCGCCATGTTTGCATTTTACAATTTGTAGTGTTTATTCTAAAGTTAGACGAGGCACAGTAACTACAGTATCTTAGTTCACGGCAATACAATACACGTCTTCTGAATTCTTATGTACAGAAAATACACTCCTGATTGGCTATGTGTGTCAGTGTGGGCCTTTGGCCCTACGTAGTGATAATTTGTCGACGGTGTATCATCTCATAGCTATAGAAATCTGGACGAAAAACGGAAAGAGGCAGAATGCATGGAAAGATGCTAACCCGAATCAAAGGGTGACTCTGTCCGCTATTCGTCGGAACATTATCGGAAAGGACTAGAATGCAAATTAACTAAATACGAAAGAAACGTAACGAAAAATTAGGGACGTTGAGAGGCGGCAATAATTTGAAAACGTCGCGATAGCAGTATTGGCTGGGTGGTAAAAAATTGCAAAAAAACGAAGACGCGCGATCGTCCGTGCTGAAATCTCCATAAACAAGACACTGATGTGAAACGCCGTGCCGGCAGCAGGAGTAGCAATAGAAGTAACAACAAAAAAAAAAAAAAAACTGCGTTCGTAAATCTATACGTCTTGTCGTTCGTTCGTTCGTTCGTTCGTCCGTCCGTCCGAAGGTGAGCTCAAGGGGTAACATTGATCAGCTGCTTGATACAGGCGCGATAACAATTCTAACGGGTAGCAACGTCAAATAGAGCGAGCATTATTTATCTGAAATGTGAACAGGTTGACGGATTAACTATGACCCTATAACATCAAGCGTCAGCGGAAGACACAGAAATTCACTGGGTGGGATGGCACCAGCAGATTTTAGTCGTTCATTATTGGTCTGCTACGGAAACGCGCTCGTATGTAGACAGTGGAAGCTTTTTTCGCATAGAACTTTACAAATAATTATAGTATCCCGTACTATAACAAATGAGCTTTGATGCATGTGTTTTCGCTGCTCGTTAACGCTTAGTCTCCTGCCGACGAGGTTCGCATATGGTCTTCGTGGCAGCAAATGATGATCAGCATCGATAGACATCGGTATTCTATAATGGGTGTTTCTTGTGGGAGTCCAGTATAGGAACGGAAAGGAAAACTATGTTGTTTGGTCGTACGCTTGCGCATTGAAGTCGTGCCTTCCGTAGTTTCGGTTCGCCTGTGGAGGCTAATTTGGCGGTGAATGATAGGTAGCAACAGCTCATCACCATAAAACAGATTCGGCAAATTCTCGCGTAACGAACCTGAAGCCGATCATTAACTGAATGCTGCTGAATCGCCACCGCTGCCTTCACAAGCTTCTTCGTCTTGTTAGGTGCCACCAGATGGAGCTGTTGTCGTCAATAGACACTTTTGCTGATTACGGAAAACTACCGCTATAAAATACGTTCTCTATGGTTGGTTATCGATCATGACGCACGTGTTTCAATGCAATAGGTGTATGATTTTTATACCTGTTCAAGGCCGTTGCTAGCAAAAATCGCTTGCTGAGATGTTCCCCGAACGTGTTCTGCAGTAGACCGTCTAAGCGTTGATAAAATAATTAGAACACGGTTCGTATGTAAAAACTGATAGTTACACCTTGACCAGCAACGACACTTGTATTTTCAAATAAACAAATTTGCGATGTAGGACGAGGCATAAGATGGAAAATATGGCGAAACGGGTTTTCATTCATACGAACGGCCTAAGCAAATCAGTGCAGTTACCTCGTTCGACGTGATAGTCTTCCCTTTGGTTGGGACCGCCAACAAAGAATACGCTGAGAACTCCGTCATCGTGCATTTGCTTATTGCATATTGGCGGATTGAAGAACGCCTGGTTGTCCTTTAGCCATTCAACCACGTTTGTCCATGACATTTTTTGTCTTTTTTCGTTGTCGAGGCTCTTGATCAACCTTTGGATTGGGTATTAAAAATAGGACGGCAACAACATGCATTTATTTATAGATAATTATGTGTCTGGTCTTTCATATGTGCATAGTATGCTATCAACGGTAGCTACTATGATAGGAAAAATAAAATAGAATCAATATATGCTTGAGATCATAGAGGACATCAGTGGGTTTCTTAATAAAATAGACATAATCTGTCCCTTTAAAGTGTTCAATTGATGTTCTATTGTCTATGTAGCAGTGCTATGTCCAGCCAGACTGGCCACTTACGTGACTTCGAAAAGCTCCGTTCAAACCAGGCGATGCAACGGGTAGGTCACTTGGTACTTTTGATGCGTCCTTTGAGACTGTCAAGGAAAGCAAGCAAAAAGAAACCTGCCTAGTCCGTTTTTATACCACCGATTGATCCTCTGCTCGGTAGCGCAATGCTGCAGGCTTTACGAGGTAGTAAAAATATCGTGGAGCAGGTAGCGATGCCTCCGCTACTACAATTATATGGTCTAGTATCCTAAGTACAGGGAAGCTGCTATCATTATTTCGGAAATAGACAGGCAGTCTAATTTCAGCCCTCACGGAGAGGGCTTTTCAAACTTGAAGCGATCGGTACCGAATTGATTAAGTTCAGCGTTAACGAGCATGAGTTAGTCCGATTATAAATGTTTTCGCTGTTAAACGTAATTTTTTTGATGACTCGGAAATTTTCTCCCGAGACGGTTTACGCAACGACGAACTACCACGCGTATACGTTTATATTTCCGATTATTTTGACCATAGGTAGCTTCTCTGCTAGCCTTCGTATTACACGTAGAGAAGACGCACCAGTTAGTAGCGATAAGGCCGTTTTCCAGAAAAATTAAATCGGAAAATTCACTAATTATATGCGGTACTATACACTTGCAAGGGATTCGTGTCAGAAGGAAAGCGGAACCCCAGTGATTTTTTTTCTATTCATTCTCATGTGCTTCTTCATTTATAATCTGAATCGAAGTGTTTGCCTCCACGTCGGGCCAGTATCCTGGGCGGGGGCCACGCCAGGCTGCGTCGGACGCAACGTCGGCTAAAAAAATAATCGTATTTCTTCGAATTGAAACGCTGATGTTGTCGGTCACCATTAAATTGTCAAGTGCCATGACGATGGCATAGCATCGAATAACTTCACTCTTATCTTTTTCGCTTCAATTCGTACTTCGATTTCTTTTATCTTGAGGTTACAACAGTTCTACTTCACATAGTTTAAACGGCCATGGACTATTCAATGGGTAAACGCATCGTTTATATCTCTATACAGTAGTTCGTTCTTTCCCCATTGGAAGGAATTAACTTAATGGGCACGTCATCAACGTCTGTGTGTCTGTGTCTTCTTGTAACGTTGCTTGGCTTTATCCGCTGCAAAACCCATGGACTAGAACTGGGTCATCGTGTCCTAGTATTTCTTTTGGCTTTCCCGGTTTGCCAGGGTCGGGTGATCGTTGATTGGAGCAGACCCATGCCAGCTTTATATTCGCTGACAATGTTCTGCGGTTCCCCGGCTGGACAGCACCACTGCTTATTCACACTGTAATCTAATTCCAGCCAATGAAAATTCTTTGCTGCGGCCGATGCTTGATACTGCTACTATAGTTTTTTTTTTGTACTGGAGTAGTTATACGGGTGCAAAGACCGAAATACATACGATTTTATCGTTGTTATTGTTTTTCCTTTATATTTCGATTTATTGTGAACTTGTGCGGGATGAAAGAACGCGTACTTCAGAGCGTTCTCTGCTAATGCGCCCGTTCAGCGCGCTGTTCCCATCGGGGGGTTTCGCTCCGGGATGTTTTTATTTGGCCTATGTTGTTTGCTTTAATTTTTTTTTGTTAATGCGATGTGAAGATCTATGTACGTGTAGAGGGTTTGTCCATCTAAAACGTAACTGGATACGAACACTTCTCGTATGAAGGCAGCCACCAGATGACGGCAAATCTCTGGGTGTTATTACTGTTGCTGCTATAGCTCTATTTAACGCGGTCACTCTGTCTCATTTTCTTTTTTTTTTGGGGTAGTATTTGATCGATGGGCATCCCTGTCTGACTTGGCGTATTGTACACAGTTAAGTGAGATATTTACGATAAATTTCCAGATATGATGAGTGCGAATCGAGGGCAAATGAACGACCTCAACGCTCATATACATCACGCGCAAACCTCACAGGCACATAGATTCTTAGAAAATTACGGTTTTTCAACATTCACGTCTGCGACTATATGTCAGCTACCTCTTCGAGACACCAATCCTTCACGCGATTAGCGCGGACGCTCTACGGCCCACGTGCGATTTGTTTCTCGTCTTCGGACGGTAGCTGTTTCCCGTTGTCGTCGTACTCGCCGCCGTATTATTGCCTGCAGCCACAACGGAAGCCGAAGCTACTTGACGCTATGCTCAGCATTGGTAAAATGGTTGGGGCGTGCGAATACGGTCATCGATTTTTACATTTCACCTGGACCCTTCCGTTTCCCCACCCAGGACTACAGCACCTTCGATTTTTGCTGAGTCAAACGGAAACTTCGCCCGCCCTCTGGCCGTCCCGTGTTTCTTCTATGACAACCGTGTGCCGAAGAAAAACAGCTAAAATATATCTACGCTTTATCTGTATTGCAAATTTTACATTGAGATTAATGAAGAGAGAGCAGAACAGGCTGTTAGCCTGGCCGGCGCCATAACTTTTTACATTTATCTTGTTGCCCGCCTTTCCGCTGGGGTAGTAGTTGTTAAATTTGTATTAAAGTCCAATCGAATTATTCGGCAAAATTAAAGAGCCAATAGAGTGAGCTGACACTTTGGTACGGATGTACGAACGGTTGCTGGTAAATGTACAGGTGTCGGGAACGCCTGCCGAGCTCAAGATCAATATGTGGCTAAATCACTGATTGACTGACTGAATGGAAGTAATCTTTACCACGAAAGCGGCGAAATGACTATATGTCGCTTAAGAAGGATGGGAGCACTAACAATTATAGTTGGAAGAATTCCGTAGAAAGACAATGTTACCTAAAACATCTTCAACTAGACCAACCATTAGTTTTTGAGAGAAAAACATGACGATTTTTCGTGATTGGATGCTATTGCACCCTAACAGTGTATCCGATGGATGGAGTAATATTGAAATGGATGTGTCAGTGGCCTCTCCGCATTTCGTTGTAGCTGAAAATTTCGAGGTAACTAGGTTTCGTTGGACCGGTGAGCGGTCGCAAGGTAACTTTTTCAATAATTCCATTTTGAAGAGAAGAAATATTGCCCTTTTAATATAGGCTACACTACCCGGAAGCTAGCACTATCGACACCCGGAATCCCCGCAACATAAGAACTCTCTATGAAACATGATTTGCTTCCCTAGCGCACAGATAAGAACAAGGCTCGTGGATAATTACATTTCACGTCTAACGCAAATCAATCATCTGTTTTCGCGATTCTGAACACAAACTGGGAGCTGTACGAAAGCTTATTCATAGTCGGTGTATACCCTGTTATATCAGAACATTTTAAACTGTGTCTGCTAGAACTTCAACTGCAAACGTTACTTTCGTAAATTGAAAGACTGCTACATTTTCCGGCATTTCGGTAGATTCCGACATAGATTCCGCCGCCATTCTTCTAGATCTGTAAAAATGACTGTTCGAGATCAATGCAGAATAATTTCGAATCGATTTGAAATTCTGTGAGAGACGCAGTACGGTGAGAGCGTGCATGTCAGAGCCGAGCATACGGCCATAGGTCGTGTATATGGCAGACGCGTTGGGTTCATTTCAGTGCTCGCTGCTCCAGCTATTCCCAGTATATTGGGTAGTTGATGCGGCCCGATTGGTTGCTGTGCGATATCTATTTGGCTCGCGTGTGAACACACTATTTGTCAATAGATTTTTTGGGGTACAACACTTGATAACAACATATTTGGGGTAGTTCGTTGCTAGGAAAGATCTCGTCGGTATTGGTGAATTTGTGCGCGCGTCTATGGCTCGCTGTTTGCGTGTGCAACTACGAACCATGACTTAATCCCAAGTGCCGATCTCTTCGAAATTATATTGGCCGTCCATATGTTTTAAGCCGATCGGTCGTTCAATGTATTTATTATTAGTTTTGATTAACAGTAAGGTCAGTGGATTTTTTTGCCGGCCTGGACTAAATTCAGCACGCGGAAGTTTCTATCTTTGCATCATAAAGCGTCGGCTAGAGATGCTCAAAGGCGTCGATACACTCAAGCTATAAAGCTTAAATTAGTATAATTTTGTATATTTGGCCGTCTAATTGTAGTTAAACCAAAAGTGAAGCAAAGTTTCTCTTTTTATATAGTAAATAAGCAACACTAAATTAGATATACGGTATTTTCTGTCGTTTTTCTGCTAACGCTATAACTCCATTACGGTAGAACTTTTCGTGGCTTCTGAGTGAAAAAAGTATGATACGTAATTTTTGCATTCGTTTACTGAAGGTAAATTAAGAGAGCTCTGCGAAATCCCGCCTACATGGCAAATGGGTTGAAATGATTTCTAGCCAAATTCTTACCAAATAGATAAGTATGTAGGTATTCTAGCATTATCACAGTGGAAGACGACCACTAGTTTTTTCGGACGATTTTTTTCGATGGCTTCTTATAAGTCCGCCTCAATTTTTCTGTCGAGCGGCACAAATTTGTAATACGCTATTGCTTTCCAATAGTAGCAAATACGTTATTTGACGTCAGCTCGCGTATTGGTCGCAGATTGCGGGACCGTGTTTATACATCATTCGTGGTTAGCCACCTTGGAAGTAGCTCAAATTCGTTACGTTTCTTATAGAGTTTGGCAAATAGAAGTATGATTGAGAAAATTGTTGTAGGTCAATTCGTGCGGCGGCCAAACATCGAGTTTATTTTTTGTTAACAACGTTTTCAAATGGTTTGAAACTATTTAGTGACAGACGCTTGGTCCTTTGGCGATACGATGGCGTGTCAGTCTTGCTCAGTCTTCGCGACGACTTCTTCTGCGAAGAGCATCTTTCGCATAGAACGAAACCACCTTTAGGCCGTTCCTTTCAATAACGTATGTTGAATAGGACAATTCTTCTATGAACCTCGATAGAATTTGCGCTTTTATCATAATCAGATTGTATTTTGTGAATTTTTTTTTATCAAAATTTCACTAAACTTTAAAACGCTCGATCGTATGGCTGAATAGGGAATCTCTCGCCGCAGAGATCCACGTCGCGCACCTTGAAGCTTAGAAGCAAACCGATGGAGTTACGCTTTTCTAATGGATGCTTCCATTACCAAATTTAATTAAAAATTAGTAACAAAGTTGGCAACGTCACAAATTTGTTAGCTGTTACAGTGACGACACAGATTAAAAACGAGTAAGATTCTAGCTATCGTGCTATAATTATCTCTGTTCATTTTAGTCACAGTCTATTAACTTAAAGTATATTAGCCATTTTCCGATCTGTTCAAAATCGTTGTACATCCGGTAGATGTTAAACTTGTTAACGCCTGCTGATAAAGCAGTGTTCCTTTGTTGCCAGACGCCTCGTTCACTAGAACGAAGAACGACCTTCTTGACAGGCACATAATCCTGTTCAACGCATCGACTGTGAAGCGCAGCGGATGAAGCCTGCGCAGTAATTTTAGCAAAAAAAAAAAACGCCTCCATAATAATTTCGATATATCATTCCACTTAATCGTAGGCAAAATCGGCAAGCAGTTAAGTATCCTAGTTGTGTTGGGAACTAACTCCCTTTGTCGAGGCCTCGTCATTAGTAGTTCTAGTGCACATAATACATTGAAAATCCGTTAGATGCGGTTTCTTTCGAGGAAACCTTCACGAAACTAGACTCCGTCGTACTCTGCGGTCTACCTGCATGTTCTATCTATGATTTGTCCGATAGTAAGTCGCCTCTGACCAAGATAGTCACCGAACCTTAGATGCATAGACTTGAGATAGTTTTTTCAAGCTTTTGGAACCTGCCTCTTGGAAAGCTTTGGGAAATACCTCTTTCTGATCGCCTTGGCATAGCAAACTTTATCGTTGGGTGCCATTTTAGTGATAGGAAGCCAACTTAATTGCGAAGTGTAAGTCTTCTTGTTTTATATTTTGCACCTCTCAATGTTGTTCCGGTTGTACATGTCCATCTAGCCTTACGTTCTGCCGGCCATCAATGGGTACACTGACTTGGGTCCGCTTCCCAGATCTCGGTGGCAACGTAGGTGACAATACCGCCGATACTCAACTGTGGTACGTATTTAGGAACCCGGCTGTACGTCTCGGTTGTTTCGACCGGCTTGAAATCAACGAAGCAGTGTTTGATCGACAAGAAAACTTCAACTTAACGGAGAAAAAACGAGACAAAGTAATAATGGATCGATTGTTAGTTACTTCGATTTTCGGTTCTTATACGAAATCAATTTTAAAAAGTATCATCGTGAGGCAAACTAGTACCATTTCGTTGATGGTGTCGTACACGAGGCCAGTACACAAACCTGACATGGCGGCATCTAATCGTTTTAATATTCTCTAGAACATCATTATAACGTGAGCATTTTGGATGGGATCCGCTGTATGATTTTATGGCTGTAGCTTGATCTGGGCAATTTTCTGATCGGGAATTATTCTTATCACTGTGTAATCGATGCGAGCGAAGCCAGCGCTTCTTGGAATCCGAACAGAAAAAGATTACAAAAAATGTTGAATTAAATAATAAAAACAGCGAGAAATATCTATTGATCATTCGAGATGTTCTTACCATAAATGTCATAATCATAAGGTTTTTTCGTGGCGTGCAGGGTAAAAACACTTTCATGAATATATTACAAAATCAATCTTTACGCAAAAGGCAAACATAGAAGACATCGCTTATGAACTAGGTCATATACATGGCCTAAGCTAAGGTCAGCGGGATCCCGATGTCTACAGAAGCCATACTCGAATAAGCTGACCAATTTTATCGACACCGGTGCGTTGTTCGTTCTGAGAATGCATTTTCGCCGCATCTACAAGCACAGTGCTTTTGCCCCCTTCCCAATTAAAGCTTTGTAAATACTTGTTTATTTAACTCATTAAAATTCAATTAATAATACAACGATTCCATAAAGGTATGTTTTGTTTCGATGGGATCAGCCGCCGACGATTTATGTTCCACTCATCGGCTAAAGCGAGCATTGGTCGAAAGAATGTATCATATAAGTGGTGAACGTATATTCATTATTATCTGTATCTGCTGTTACAGTTCACGCTATGTGTCGTTTTCCTTTCGATATTGATGATAACGCAAGCAGAAAATCTTCAGCGAGTTCACGAACAGATTCAAAAACAATTCAATGGTCGATTGATTGTCGTCGCGGTTTCTTTACTTCTCTATGAAGTGCGGCCAGAGAAGCCCCTTCCCACCGACTGATTCCCCGTCGTCACCCATCAGCAAAAGTCGATGCTGGCTTTACACCTTCAGCGCGAAGAAACACAACAAAAAAACAAATTTATTTACTATAATGCAAAAACTATCTGTAATTGTATCTGATATAGCCCAGTAACAGCAGGAAAGCGGCGCACCGCAATGCGTAACCTCAAGCGCCATTTGCGTGAGGATGCACTACTGGCTGTTATTAACAGACGAATGTTCCTTCTACCTCAAGGAATAGATACTAAGCCCGCCGCGTCTATGTGGCGTCATCCAGTAATAAAAATGCATCGAGGACGGAACGCGCATTGAAGCCTATTAGAATTTATTCCGCCTCTCAGAAAAACGGTCGAAGAGGATAATATGTACCTTTACCTCGTCGAAGAACTGAGTCCTCTGCAGTCCTGAAGAGCTTATCGAATTTCTCTTTACATTAGTGGAATTATATAAGTAATCTACGGACAATATTGCATTTATACATAAACAGTGTTTCGATAAACGTATTTATTACAAAAAGACTCTATTTCATTTGTCAGTATATCGTCGGCATCGTTGCCATAAGATTATCGGCTTCGCACATCTGTCTCTTAAAATGTTGGAAAGGCCTCGATCACTGTTATTTAATAGTAATATTAGTAAGAATAATGGGTTATCTACTGAGGCGTCGTAAAAAGATAACGGCGTCAATGAACGCAAAAGTCTGTTACATTTTTTATTGATTTATGAAACAGGTCCATTATCAACAATAGGGCGTCCTAGCTAGATACAAAATATCTCTTGTCATCTTCATAAAATGCGTGATTTTTTCAAATTTAGTTATCTTTTGTGGATCCTTTGTTGTTCACACTGGCAACACCGCTGTCAATTAAGCGACCTAAGGATACGTATCAACCTGCAATTATATAGTAAATAGCTAACTGAGTTATCTAGGCGCTAGTCGTTTGGCCTGTGCCATCAGTCGTCAATGTGAGCCGATCTGGTCCATGTGTTTTACAGGCGAGCACAATTGGTGGGGGAAGTGTTTCCGTTCGCTGTTACGTCCCTGCGGCGTCTCATTTACAGGTTTGCTCTCGTTTCAGAAAAAAAAAATAGGTGAATCACAGGTTCTGTTTTTAATATTTATTCCTCTCCATATCTATTCGTCAGAGCGGACGTCTGCTACTGTTACCGGAAGATGCGCCAACCACCCAAAACCGTAGGTGGGTTGGGCGATATTTCACAGATGTCTGCGTGACTCTGGAGAACATCTCTTGCGGAACTCCGGAGCTTCGGAGGAGCGTCATTTAGCTCTATAAGCCGGCGCTGTCAGTATTCGGCGCCACCCTTTCAGTTCCTTCTTACGCTTCAAATACGGCTTCGTCGTAGTTGTCGATGAGACATTATGCTGTAACAAGTCCTAGGCAACGTTACCCAATCGAACAACTAAATTTACCAATCGCGAATCTTAAGCTGCACTAATATCCGTCGCTTAGCCCTTTGGGCACAGATCGCAGATAGAACTACTAGTTTCCATAAAAGTAAGCTATAACTTACGGAAATTAACATAGATGGAGCCGAGTCTAAGAATGTATACATTAACCGTTTCGCACGGGATAACTATATCAGTTGATCAGACCTTTGACAACGGTTTTCATATAGATGTGTACTTAAAGTTAAACTTAGTTACTAATACGCATTCTTTACAACGTTAGCATTTTCAATATTAACCGATGATGTCCTACTGTGTTTTTTTTTTTTACTAGGCACACACTATCTTTGAAGTACCCTAAGCTCGGTTTTCATCTCCTTACCACCTCCACTAAATTCTCGTCGATATCAGCGTGTTTATCTTACCTAGCAAAGTACAGATGTCGGCGACAGTTGTTAAAATGCTTAAAAGCAGCGCCTAAGAGGTGCTATCCTAATTTGTTTATTAGAGTAGACAGAACGCCAGCTCCTTGATTTTGTGTCGCCGGCGTGGTAAACACACATATTCGAAAGACCGCTTTCTCATTTATCAATCGATCAAACTCATTCATTCATCATCGACAGGTAACATTCCAAGTATATACATGTACATATATAATAACCTGCCATTCGTAAGCTTTATATGCTATTCTATGTTCTACAAATGACGGCTTCACGAGCCTGCCTCAGGCTGATAGGACAGTTCCTAGAACGGTCGATCCAAGTTCACTGGGTTATTCATTTAGGAGCATTATATGTTATACACGATGATACCAGCATTCTTCGGCATCCTCGTTCATGGATGCTGTCGCTCGGTGGATGCGCACCCCGAAGCAGACCCAAATCGTAGACATCAGTATCTAGTAAATCATAAAGTATCTTCGTTATTTGGTCTTCTGTCAACTATGTTATATTTTCTACTTTGATTTCGTCACACCTGACACAGGCCCGCCCAGTATGCGTTTATACTTCTGCCATTTTTCATGTAAGATAATCATTGAGGTAAATATGCGATATAAAGTATCTGTAATGCTAAATCGAGACGCCTAAGTACTGTGGGGCATGAGCTTACCAAAATATAGGCGATCGCGTAACCACAGCGATAATTATATTCAGCAGAGGGTGGGTTGTCACGTTGAGAAAACCTGATTTCCTCGTTTCGCGCCGTGGAACTTCGTGAACGAAATACGACCAAGTAGCTATAATAGAGTTGACTTTTAGGCCACAGGTGAAACGTCTATGGACGTTGACGTGGGATTCAGCAAGGTGGCGATCTCATAACAAATATAGCGTAAAGTTAGCATCGCTACTCAGGGCGATGAAGAATAATGAATTACCCGAAGTATTTGATTAGGGAAGTTGTTTAGTTCGGCGTTAATGGCTGTTGTATTGTTTGTCCTTGTTGTCAGTTTGGCCTTACGGCTGCCGCGAGATCGCTTTGACACGACGCGTATCAAAAATTGTTTGCGTCTGTCGATTGGCAGCTATTCATTTAGCATATTCTTGACGTTATTAAGAATATATCTGGATAAAATTGGACCGTAATCACTGTAATAATGACCGAGAATTTAAAGACAGATATTATATAATACCACTGACTAGCAGCAACACGATATGGTCACTGTTCTCTTGCTTATTAGGAGAGATTATAGCTAGTCCTATAGTATCATACATGTTATGCGGAAATGGCATAACAAGTTTCAACCTATGTGTGGGGATGCGACACTGGAAGTGTGGTGTATATTGGGTCATAGCAAGATGCGTACGAACTGCCAACAAGAAAGGCCAGTTGTTAATAATAGAATCTATCTAATTGCAGAAAAAGCAGGCAACCCTTTTTTTTTTTTTCTAACGGAAGAGTTGTATCTAACAGCTACCAGGCCATGGTTCTATGGATCATTCGAGATAGCACAAACTCGAACGAAGTGTACTTAAACATTATTATACGAAGGGATGTTTTCGAACGAGAAGCCAAAATAGCCCTGGGAACAAGCTGTAGCAACTCCGATCTTCAAGCAAGCATGCGCCTAACGTGGTCTCAGTCTGGTCCTGATGTTTGAAACTGGTGAGCCAGATCTTCGCCAATGTGTTTCTTCTTTAGTTGTGCCTCGAAGGTATGTCGAAACTTTCATTGGATGAAATCACTCAAACCGGAAGATGATGCTGAATTAACTAAACGAGTCGTATCGCGCAGGTGACGTCGATGTCGAGCAACACCAAACAGAAACGACGGGCTATTTTCGAAGGGAGGGAGGCATTAAGGGGCTGCTGTCATTGAGGTGAAATGAGGAAAAGTCTGCAGCTATAACATGAACTAAAAAAGAAAAGTAGAAGAGGAATCGTTGATTTTTCTTGAGTGCTGAATATGAGAGCCTAGTAATGATTATGACTCACTTGGCTGAAATTAGTTATAGCGTTTTTGACCTATTTGCTAGGAAGGCGCGAAAATCCGTTGCTTGTGGAGTTCAAAGGTAATGCAAGACTGTTACAGAATAATCACATGAGGAATAAAAGAAGAAATTTGGACGATACGAAATAATAATGGCGGCGCTTTTATCGAATAATTTTATTCAGTTTCAACTTCTTGTTTGTCAGTTGTATAACTTTTACGACAGTTCATCTTTAGAGCATTCGACCGTCATTGTGAATCAGAATGGATCATAGGCAAATTCTAATATGGAAGCTACACTGCCAATCCGTTACCAACATGTGGAAATTTCAACATACATGTCGGTAGATTTTTTTGCTAAAACACACTACAAACTACAGATACGTAGTTATTAATCAATAGCTACCCATGTTTCACTGAAGGCAAGTTTTCCTTTATAGGGACTGCAAGTTGAGTTCACTGTGAAAGAGTGTCTGGGTCGACAGTAGAAAATCACAAAGCATCAGGCTCCGGTACCATGATGTAAGGCCAAACAATTAAATAGTAAGTTGAGCCATGTTCAAATGAAACAACAAGTAACTTAAGACCTATCTAAATAATGTTTTTCTAGTAAACTAAAAACAAGCATGAGTGAAGTATTTTCATTAAAGGTTCCTACTGGGACTTTGCACCATTTACGCGGGTTGCCATATGACCGAGCCTACTTATAGTCTACAAAGGACTAACTGCGATTGTCACCGAATAAATAGGTTAGCTCGCTTTAGCCATTCCACACTAAGATCGATTCATTTACCACCCAAAGGGAAAGGAGCGTCTCTTTCCCTTCACCGAATCTCAATCTCTTCTACACTATAGGCGTAGCAGTACCAGCAAATAGAGAGGATTTCGCCGATGTGGCTTCACTATACCGGCCCTCAGTCGCTCGATGTCCTAATGTTCAGTTTAGACCTACGATCCGGCCCATCACAGGCTTATCTCCATCAGCAAGAATATCGGGAAACTTCTAGTTGTTGCCTGCTACCGTCGCTGCTGCTGCTGCTGCTGCGCCTCCTTCTCCGCCCCCCGGCCCCCACGGCATAGCCGTTGCTGTCGCCGGCACCATTTTTTGGATTGTGTCGCATTATTTCTTCGCGATTATATGAATGAACTCGGCTCTGGCAACGTTCAATGGATGGTACTCAGAGCCATCGTCTATTACCGATTGATCACATTGTTCGGCACTGTGCAGCGTTGCTCTATTGGTCGATTCGTATTAATGGTGCTAATGGGACGACGTTAGCTGTGTAAAGTGCTACTTTTCATGCGACCGCGGAAGCCGTTCGTCCAGAGTCAGTCTCTTGTTGCTACGCCATCGTAGACGGACTGACACCGCCACGTACGTCGCCTTCGATGGAGATAAAAGTCGTCTTGCCGTACTTCTGCCGTATCAGCATTAGCGGCGACGACGTCGGCGGAAATAGCAGACATTGAATCGGCTATTTTGTTACACTTTTATTTATTCATCTCGTCCTCAGTAAAATCGGTTTAGATGGGTAGAAAAGAAGAAAATGTGGGTAAATGGAAAAAAACTCACTCCTTTACGCGAGACATATTTGCTAGCCGTTAGTATCAGTCAGTCACGGATTTTCTACGCCAAAAAAGGTTAAACATAGACTTAGGAAGAGGCAAAGCACTCCGATTGGTGCTGGAGTCTTTCTACTCGTGAAGCTTGTGGAAGACTAATCGGCATAAGGAAGCGGCTTTTTTTGTTTTGAAATGGACCGCTCCGACCATCGGCTTGCGCCCTATGCACCCGGAATTAAATTAAGCTAATCTCACGAAGCATATGATGTCATCCTATGCGAAGGTAACCATATTGAGGATCTGCACTTGTCAGGGCTTGTTTCATCTTTTTTACGCCTGCCACCGCTGTTTATCTATGCAAGCAGTGTTCGCGCAGGGTGGCAGGCGCATATATATATATATATATAGATATAGGGCTGTAGGGAAAAGAACAGCATAGCTGTTTAATCAGAATTGATATCATTGGTGTGTAAATTTGAGGATTTCATGGACCTACCGCGAAGAAAGGAAATGTGGCCGACAAAAAGAATGATTGTGACGTCGTTTCAATTCCTCCCTGGTACATTCCGACGTAAGCATACACGTACTGAATAAATGATGTACCTTCTACTTGTATGGATTTTTATGAAAACAGCTGGTCAGTGAAACTTGGATTTCAGAGCTCGATTCGAGGTAGCTAGAACAATATAGCTATTGAAATCCTATTGTTGAAAAATTGAAGTATTGCAAATGCTTTGTATTCAGTTACGCGGAGCACCGTTCATCGGGATTCACTTTATAGTTTTTTATGAACACTTAATATAACATTAAAACTTTTTTATAGCTGAGTCTCAGCTGTCCATCTGATGACGGGCCCATTATAGCTTTGCTTCAATATCGTTAGAAGTATTAAACGCAGGCAGTCTGGAAAGACGCAGGTTATTGCTGTATATCCATTGTTTCCCTTATTACGATCAAGACCTTTACTGGGATCAAGGTGGGATTCGAACCTGGGATCCTTGGCTGGAAAAGTTTGCTCGATTGGGGGCACGATATATTGTATCAGCATTGTGTAAGTTCAATTGGAGAGACACTCCGCTTCGACGGTAAACAACGTAAGTATATAAAATCCTTTAATTCTGTCTAGAATAGATTGAGTAGTACAGAGGTATCAATGAAATAAACGAGAACAAGTGTTTATTGAGAACTATTGTTTCATCGACGATCAGGACAGGTTTGCTATATGTAGCAATAGCAAAAAAAAAGTTCTATTTAGCAGGCATGAAATTGTTTCACCGTTTAGTGACCGATTATGAATTAGTATATTTATTTTATACTCGTGTTTTTATCAATGCATTTTTTCCTCTTATGAATATTACAGGTGTGAACTTCGTTGGCTGGATAGACACCGAAGCTGTTTCTCGGCGTTCGATAATTATCAAAGGTACCATGCTCCTTGAACTATTGAGTATAACAGCCCTGTCCTCTAATGTGTCTATTTCTACTATCGTTTGAGTAGTTATTTAGCGGCAAAAATGTTATTATCAAACAATAAAAACGAACCACTCAATAATATTGACTCGTATTCTAATTGAAATCATCCAATGCCGTCAAAAGCAATGGTATCTGATAATAAGATTGATCACGTGCGCTCTATCAGAAAGCTAACGAACAGACTGGCGATGATCGACAAAAGCAAAAAAGACAGTAATGGCGACGTTAACAATAATGCATTGAAGTCCAGCTTCCCAATCAACAAATCATTCCGTTGCTACGTGATGTTTTCACGGTGCGATATGCCCAACTCACCGTACACCGTATTGGGATTGTCCCACCAGTCTGCCCACGGCTAACTGGGTGCGGCCCAATCAGCTCCGTTGTTTCTGACTGCTGATGCTGTTCTCGGGTCTGCACTCTTTCAATATTTATATTAGTCTCCATTACTGAACTGCTTTGTTTATCTGCATTGTGTGTCTGGCCACATCAACGGCATCGCACCCTACCCTATAATTACTGATGTTGTGGTAACAAACAAACAAACAATCTACTGATGAGAATGCGAATCTTCTTTGCCGATTAAAGTTTCCTATAACCGTAATAGTTACAATCACTGCGATTATCATTATCATTTTGTTGATAATAGAAGTGATGATAATAATGATAAATCGTTTTTCTTCAACGTTATACTTTCTTTCAACAGCAGGAATAAGATTCGACAGTCGGTCTTCATCGATCACGTCTGTTATAATGGTTCCAAACGATCACGAAACGAACTCAGTGACTGAAGAGAGAAGACTCAAAGACGTTCATCATTACTGAATAGCCAAAGTATCCCAAGAATCGCGCATTTAGTAAATTCATATGGGAGACTGTTGGAAAAGAATATATTTCCACTACATAAATGACCGGATGCGTTATTCGGTGGGAATATAACGCGAAAATTATTATTAGATACTTCGGATATTTTTCAAGGGTCGTCTAGCCGAAAACGCCCCCTTAGCAGATATTGACATACCTAGGGGCAATGGTAAATCATTCGGTTAATCATTGCATAAATTCATCTAGAATATGGGCATAGCAGCGATGATTTGAGAGCGCTGCTGATGCTCCACTTTCTATAGATATGATATGAATTACTTCCTTAATGTTTGTCCTATCGAGAACATATAATAGCGATGCTGGTCGTATATGGTATACCGAACATCAGCACGACTTGATTGCTACCATAATAATGTTGTTACGCTTGGGGCAGTGTTGAGCGGTTCACTCTATGGAACCCAATCTAGCGTCTGCACACTTGTAAGACATGGGACTGGACAGTGGCATAGGAAAACAACCTCATCGATGTCCTCTGGCCATTTCTCTGAGCCGGCAGACGTTTGTTATACGTTTTACCAGAGTAACTTTTGCTCGAAGCTAATCGTATAGACTTGCGTTATCTGTTCTGACGTATTGTACGTAAAATAAAGGGTACAACCTTCTGGCCATAGGACAAGATTGCAGGCCAAATTGTACCGTAATTACTAATCCGAAGCGAATCGAGATTTGGCTCTTTCGAGTAGAACAGAGGGAGTCGACTACCACCGCCAACACAAAATCACTCCATTGAATGTGCGCACGTATTTCGTGGGGTCCAAGGGGACTTTAGAGACGGAAGTTTTGAGGCAAAGGTTCGGTCGAGGAAAACTTTCCGTTGTACCCACAGCTATTCGGTGCGAGCTTACTAGCGATTAGTTGAATTAATTTTGTTTCACACAACTTACTTGAGACATCAGTGGACGCATTTGGCCTTAACTTAAGCATATTCGTATTATAAGTACTACCTTATTCCAATTAAAATTCGATCAGCGCCGTTGTATTTGCTACCTTCGTTTTTGCCCTTTCTCCGTGCCGTTATTACATTATTCAATTAGCATCAGTATACGATTACTGTGTGCCATCGTATTCAACCGCTACGTTTTCAAAAACCAGAACCCAAAGATGACTTCATAGATAATTTATGCTCGTAGACGCTGGCCGTGTCATCGAAGACGTGTTTGATACATTCCTATTACCTTAGCAGGACTGGCGCGTCTATTAAATGAAGATACAGGTAAGGGGAATATCATACAGTCACTGCTATTACAGCCGCAATGGCAGCTGCAATATCCCCTTGAACTTGTGCATCGCTTAGAGATGTACGCATACGGCGACGGACGCCAGCAGCGTAGAAGCTGCTGCGGTATCTTCACTGATAAAACCGAGGATTTCTCGTCATTATAGACAGCCCATACCTCTTCGGTGCATGTTTGCATTTGGCGAAGATGCTGATATGGCGGCGGTGATGATGGCGGAAGATGCGGTGCATTATTTATCATGAAATAGCGATTGGAGTAACAGGGTTTCTATGCGGCTATTGTTGTTTCCCCTGTGGGTTTATAGAATTATATGGTGCGCTTGTTTTACGTAATCCTATAGCGCCCCATAATATAAGGTTGATTTTCCTTTTCATTATCAAATTATGTGGCCCTTTGTTGTTTGTTAGACCAGACAGGATTAATCCGGCTTCGCGAAACAGACCAACGGATAAAAATGTCGTAGTGTACATTTTGAGCACCGGCTAACCAGTAAGGTTAATTTTTTCAAGGGACGGCGTAAACTTTTATCAGATACGTGTATCTTTAATCTCTGTGTACAATAAATAAGTTGGCTTGCTTATTACGCTATGATACGACGTGGTCGTGGGCTGTCCAAACACCTCTGTAGATCACTCATAACTGGGCGAAGAAGGTTTAGACATTTTTTCATTAAGTTCTTGCCTATCGATGACTGTATGATAACAAGGAAACTAGAGGCGATCATGTCGTGTAGGACTGTAACCTTAGTGAAAATACGGAAAAAGGAAACTTTTAGCAAATTTAACGGTATAGGACTGGCGCGACACTTTAAAAACGAGAATAGGGACCAGATCAAGTTGTCAAACGGAAGAACGAGGGGGGAAACTCTCGGGGGGGGGGGGGAGCCTCGGGCGAAACAGGGAACGGACAATATCTTCCTTGTTAGCTGAATATGAAATTTTGTCAAGTATATGTTATGAGAAATATAGTGAAAAATGGATTTCCTGCTTGTTGAGTATAGAACAAATGCGAGCAAATATTGTATTCCCAAGGGACAATTTGTGCGACTATTACCAGCAAAAGGAACACCTTACCGTCAAGCTTTTTGATTACAACAGCTGAGTTTAAGGTTCTAAGTTGTACACGCCTCCTCCGTGCTTTTCAACATAGTTACGTTAAGTAGCTCCGAATAGCCAAATATAAATCGTGGAAAATTTTGTCACAGAAAGATCGGTTTCCCCTAGTTTTTTATTACATATATACATAGGGTGAATACAAGTTGTATTGTGATTTAAGCAGGGGCCTACAGAAGAAAAGAATTAACGTTATGACGTCGAAGCATTGCCATTAATCCAGACCCTTTCTACCGTTACCGTGGGTTTCCAATGGAAATTTCGTCATTTTGGTATCGCTGAATTCCACTGCATAAGATATCTGTGTTCATAACGACCTTCCTTCCGGCGGCGCCGTCTCTTCTCGAGACTCTCCTTACTCGATCGTAATGGCTTCATGTGACTGTTCCTCAATTCGCTAGGGCGACAGATGACCGATTCTTGGCGCAGGAGAGCCACCACCAACCGCGCAGCCAATCGACTAAACAACGAAGCCAGCTATTGCATTGGACCTTTGGGAATACAAGCTGCATTCGATTCTCTAGAAGTTCACCGCTGTCACCACCGTAACTTTGATGGCTAATCTGAACTGACCTGAAATGATTGGGCCGGCTTCCTTCATGATGACTAGCGTCCGGTATAGCAGTGATCCGTAGAGAACGAGCGACATGCTAAGTGGAAAAACAAGCCGTGATAACGGTGACGCTTTCCAGTCGCTGTGCAGCACCATAGTGCTGCATTGGAAGACGGCGTCAGTGTTGTCTTGTAAGCTGGGCACTGAATTTTTGGTAAGGTGGCGGAAAAATGGTCGCGGCTGGGTCAGACGCAAGGGTCGAGCAGATAGCTTGCACGGAACATGAGGTTGACGTTTGGAAGTCCATGCACGTGACGCCTAAACTGATAAGGCGTCCAAACCTGAAATTGTTAAACCATCTTATTTCGAAAACTTGCGCGCAATGCTGAGATTCACTATGCAATAGCAGATGGCCTAAGTAATAGCAGTATGTAAATGGCCGTGTTTATGTGTGGCAATAGACAAATATATATCGCTTGCTGGTAATACCAAATGAAATACAAGGCAGACTGTGTATGGCGGAAGTCGATCATCGCCTACCAAAATCCCATATTTCCCATACGAATGACACTTCTATTGCTGCTCGACAAGACAGACGTGGATGTTCTAAAGGGCCATTGCCTAACTTCGTTCGTGTTATCCATGTTATTATATGTTCTTATCTTACTACTATTAATATATAATTAGATCTTGTGTATTAACATAGAGTGTATATCATGCTTTATCGTACGCTTTATCGTTATGTGCACAGTTGGTTGTCGATTCCGGAACGGGGATGCATTTTACACACACGTGGCCTTCCACTCAAAGGATAAAAAATATTCGTACGTACATACATGTGTATTTTATTACCATGGGAAGTGTTTAAAAACAAGGGGGCCACTATTTCTTGTCGTTGTTGTTATTCTTACCGTTGTTGTCACTGTATGAAGCTCGCGGTCACTCACTCTATTTCAGCCAAGTAGCTATAAGTGCCCGCGGCCGAACGCAGAGGGCACTATCCGCATAAATTTTTCCTTCGCTCTCCGACTATATCTTGTTGTTATCGTCGTCGTCGCCGCTGCTATAGCGGCCGCATTAGCTTGAGCTGTTCCAGTAGCGACAGAATGATAGGGTGGCGAAGCTGGTTTTTCAAATGTCTGTAAGATGCTCGTCGACTGGTCACCGATGGAAAAAGCACCGTTTAAATGATTTTGCGTATTACTATTAGACTTCAACGATCTACCACTGCTGGCTTATGGTGGAGAAGGCAAAATGCCGAGGAAATTAAAATTGAAAGTTTAAAAATGAGACTGTGGGGCGACCTTCTCAGATACAACTTCCATAACAACGTTCTATTTCGGTTTTGGTCTTTGGCTTCTTCATCCGCTCTCCATCTACCTTTCGTTCTGCATCTTTGAAGAAATCGGTGAGTTCCCAGCGACTTCAAGCCGCTTCTGTCTTTTCACTCTTTCGAAAAACTACTCGGTTGCTTTTTGGAGGTCTTTGCCCTTGGTAAAGGTGACAGCTACTCCGTGCTTAGTGACGACATATGATAGAAGAATCGGCCCCCTCCAGAGTTCCTTTGTACGTAGGCTCCATTCGGAGTCTTCACAGTCTACTCGTTCCATGTGTGCACTTCGCTCCAAAGCAGGCGCCTTTCGCCCTGACTACCGTCTGCACGTTTACGGTAAATATCCAAGCGTAATTTCATATCGCCCTTTAATATATTGTCAGACAGCTGCCCGAATGAGCGTTGACTCTAGTTATTCCCACAGCCGACTGACAAATATACGATCTGTCCCAACGGATGTTTTCTAGTTAGTCCCGCCTCGCCTCTGCATTTCCATTTTTCTTGCAACTATCGGCATATTAAGTGGGACCCCCTTTTATTATTTGTTCGTTGTAACCTGCTGCCGTCCGTAACCATTAAATTGAAATCAACCTTGAAATCAATAATGCCTCAGAATTGGATCCCTAAACGTATGGGTCTGTTATGTGTGACCCAGGTTCGGCTGGTTGTTGACTGTTCGAGCTCCCACATAACTTGATACCGCTGCTACAAAGAATGCTTCACGTTGATGTTTATTCGGGGAATCGTTAGTATCTCTCGACACGTAGGCCTGTTGTGCTTTGTTCTTGATCGTTGTGTAAGCCGTTCATCCCTGCTCACACTGTGGGGTCCCCGACCGACCGATTTCTCGGCCAAATCATCGTCAGCGGATGCCGAGTCGCCCAACATTTTAAATCGCGTTCACCCTTTAGGCCATAGTTTTATTGAAACGCAACCAGCTTTCGTCCTGTTTCTGTTAAAGTCTCCCGGAAAATCAGCTCCTCTTTTTCAGGCGTCCCGCTCTAAATCCCGTTCAGAGAGCAAAGACACTATATATGTATATATATATATCGACCCAGCCCAGTTCGTACGCCGAGCTCACCATTCATTTCAGTTGCACTTTCATCCTTGTAGCTGATTGTTATCACGTGCGTAATACTTTTTTAAACATTGGCTACCTTGGTAAAAAAAAAAAAATACCAG
>NW_019214154.1:50717-85965 GCF_002532875.2 Varroa jacobsoni | reverse complement strand
TGTATATTGTTACAAGCGAATACGGTGGGCTATAAAGTTGAATGGCTTCTAAATCAGTAGGGCTGGGGTTATGCTTTTTTAACATATGATACTCTTCATTATTTAGTATACTTGCACCAGCGCTCTGACCGCTTCTGAACAGCCGTATACCTATCGTTCGTGTACCCGTGTATATTTTCCCTATCTGTGGCCTTTCAAATTCAATCGATAGTATATGTTTATTCACCGGTTGCCCCTTTCAGGGCATGAAAGACCCCGTTATTATGACTTAGACGTTAGGTATTCCTTCGCTCAATCAGTGAATTAATTGCGGCATGGCTGTTCGGTTTGGCGTTGTCATCAACTAACGTGCCAACGGCCCGTGAGTCTTTTCAGGAACTCGAAATAGCGGGCTACGTCCATTATATATTTTTGGCGAGTATCGCATAATAGCAAATGTCCATTGCAAGTACTACCATAATCTTGCGTTTCGAATCTGCTCAACACTACCATCGATTTCTATTTCTTTCTAAAACGAAGCAATTTCGTCGTCTGATACCTTTCCGCCTGGTGGTAGAGGTAAAACGATGGCTCGTCTATGGCGGATTCCCTGTTGATTGAAGTTACGCAAACTTCACACGCACTATCAATTGGCCTGAAATCAATTTACTCCTTCAGTTTTCTTACTCAGCTTGCATATATCCTCTGTTTGGTTCGTAGAACTTAACCGACGAAGCCTTTAGACTGAAAGTTTTGCTTCCGTAAAGAGCCTCTTCGATTGCGATAGTGCGTTCGTGCTCTTTGGATCTCGACATTTGGGCGCCTCCTCGCTTGATTTCAACGTTCTAGTCTCTGTTCCGGAAACGTTTGCACGTGTTGTGCCTTCCCTTAAGGCGTCCTTGCCCAATGTCTTCACCGCTCCGCGATGAGTTTATATAATCTTTACGTTACTTTCTCTAACCACTGTTATTAAATGTTCAAAATAGGAATAAAACATCTGCTATACAATCCTTCTCTTTTTAGCTCTGACCATGCTAAAAAATATGATTCACTGCGAGTAGTAGACATGAGCAATCCATAATTCGCTGGCTGGGTCGCCGCCGCTCTGTGGATAACAAGAAACCGACTAGGAAGTTAGCTCGTTGACTCGCTTGATTCGCGACTCGTTCAGGTGCTCTTTTCGCCGATCTTACAATCTGGCAGGCTCGATATATTCTTTACCGGCAGACCTGGCGAACTCTCAGAGCGCTCTCTGTTTATATATTTGAACTATTTTTTTTCTATCGTTGCCGTCATTATCTGTGACAATCATTGCTTCTCTAGCTACGAACTGTCGCAAAACTGCCGCCTGTAGCAAAACACCGCATCGCTCATTTGGGTGCCGCCATTATCATACTACTACAACACGTATGCAACAAGCAAGCCAGCGGGGGCAGGCAGAAACCACCGAAGAAGAGCAGTGAGATAGTCGAACTGGCAAACGCCGTTCATACAACTATTCCCTCGAACTGCCAATCGGTTAACGCTTTCCAGCATGTCGCCTCGCCGATAATAATCAACCGTAATAAAAACACACTCATGCAATACGAACCAGATTGTACTGTATTCCTTATATAGCACTTTATGCTGATTTTATAACAATTTCGGCAGCATCTTTAGTCAGAATCGTTGCATGGTAAGTGCCTGTTCATCTTTGTGTCTCCTTCTTTTCGCACTGTTTCAGAGATAGTCGCTTTCTTATTATTTGTAATGTAGATGTACCCGTTTGATTGTTCGCGGGCAGCACCATCTTCTCGAAAAGCTTTTCGTAACGTAATAATAATTATTTATTATTGCATGGCAAGAAATAGTCAAGCTTTCCGTTATGCAATAAACAGTGCGTATGGATTTGTTCGAATCGGTCTATTTCCTCCGTCTGTTCGCAATGTCTTGCCACATTTGTATCCCGTTGAAGCAGCGTGAGCGTCAGTATGCATGATGCTGCAGACTTTCAAATTGGGTTTAAGGGGCACCTATGTATTGTACATGTGTTATAGAGTTAGTTTGTGCCGTAAGTTAAAACTGCCGATAGACGGCTTTTGCAGTCGTACAATAATCTATGTACTAGATTTGCGTGTAGGACATTCGCAACGCATTACGAACAATAGCAGCTATTTCCATTGTTATCTCTTCTATAATCCTGCTCAGTCGGACGTCATTACCTGCGGCAGTGCTTCATTCGTTATTCCTGACGTCTGATGGGAGTGAAGATCTTCAAGGTTACAATAGAAGTCTGCTACCGCTGTCTAAAAGATAGCCTGTACAAGCGCTTATTGCTATGCTTTGTTTTTGAACACTATTAAAAAAGTGCAGTGGAACAATAATTTCCGAAAAAAAAGCATTAGCGTAATGCTTTTTTTTCGGAAATTATTCTATTATTAATACTACATTTATAGTATATAAATGTAATATTCTTAACACGGTTGTAATATTGGCTGTAAAACTAATATTTTAGATTAACCATCCATCATGGACCGCATTTAATTTAGTACAAGCCTATCTATAATAACTTCTGATACAAGTTTGTTTGATTTCTCTGTTTCAGATGGCACAACATCCATGAGTAGGAGTTTGTCGAAACGAAGGGTGGCAATAATGCTGTGGCTTGAGATCCGAGTCCTGTTCTCGTGGAAGTTATCGTCGTGCGTGTTGTGTCCTCTTTCTTCTTTATCATTATCGGCGTATGCGACAGCCATCCGCAAATTTGCCTCAACTCCTGTCGAAAGCGCAGTTGCCGCTGTCGTCACCGCTGCTGCTTAGCGTTGTTCAATGGAGTGTGCGCAATGGAAGTGCGCTCGGGGCGGTGTATTGTCTCGAAGGCTGCTCGCCCTTTTCCCGTTCGCGCTCGGCTTGTGATGCGTTTCACGTTCGTTGGTGAACTCTACGCCCGCGGCTGCATCGGCTGCAGCAGGTGTTGTCGTCGCAGCAACGCCAACAGGTACAACTACCTGGACGCTGTACCTGGTGCTTGGTGTCCCTGGGATGGCAGTACAGTTGCCGGCTGCTTCCTGGAACCAGCTATGGCAACTGGCTATGGCGGTTCTAGGGGCGCTAGCGTTTTTTGGCTCCTCAACGAGTCCGGGCAGCTGGGCAGACGCTGCGTCGAGGCCGAACACGTGCAATCGCGACAGAAAGCTACTAACCGATCCTTACGGCCGAATTACGGACGGGCCTGGGAAATACCACAACAATAGTCACTGCGAATGGCTTATTAAAGGTGACTAATTGATCATAACGCAAAATATATACACACCAATTGGCAGTACATATTCTCCTCTCCAAAATGGTCATCATTCTGTATAAGAATCCAGGTGTATTAAAAATGGCTTCTCCAGCCATTTGGTAAATTTTCTAAATATAAAGCTTATTGAGATGTATCTGGTGTGTCTCATAAAGATCTATCAGATTTTTCAGAAGCTGCATGAAAACTGGCAGTAACTTGGGCTATTAATTTAGTACGAATAATAAGTTTCTAATTTTCGAGAAGATTTGCCCAGTGCAAAGAGATCAGATAATAAATAATCTTTATTTAAATTGCGAAAGTAGTGCGCTGTTTTAGCAATTATACGCTTCTTATTTTGTTCTAGAGAAAACTGACCTTTGCCTGGTGTGAAGGATACTGAATGAACACATGCTTGCGACGATTAATAGCCTGCTAAGGTTTTATTATATTTGGCCGAACCACATAGATACAGTATGTATCATGCTTGAATACCTAAACAATCGTTTTGAAACAAATTTCAGGTCAATCTAGGAATTTTACCTCACGATAGCCGTAATTCACCATGCATAGAAATTCCTTTTTATTTTAGTAGAATTGGTTCTCTTTTGTCTAATAATTTTACTTTAAACATCAGTGACGGCTTATTCATGTTATTGTTTTTTTGCGATCTTTCTTGCAGCTCCACCTAGTAACCCAAGTCTGTACATTACATTAACTATAACTTCCTTACATACTGAGTGTGCTTTCGATCATCTATTTATCTACGATGGAGACTCGTATTCAGCTCCACTATTGGCCTCTCTGTCTGGCCGCAACGATCATCCACCGCATTTCACGGCGAGCTCAGGCGCAATGCTTATCCTCTTCTATTCGGATACCAATTACGTACTCGAAGGCTTTTCCGCTAACTATTCAATGGATGAATGCCCTAAAAACTGTACAAATCGAGGCGGCTGCGTCGCCGGCCAGTGTCTATGTAACACCGGCTTCGCCGGCGACGCCTGTCAGTTTGAGAATTGTCCGAAAAATTGCAGCTCGACAATCGATCACCCGCAGGGAAAATGCAGCGGACCAGATGGCTGTGTGTGCCTGCCAGGTTTCTCAGGCCAGAGTTGCAGTTTGCCGTCGGCCAGTGATCCACAACTTGTCGGTTGGCATTTGTTAGCTACTGGTCGGGATGGCCGTGGCGATCTGTTCCACCCTCGATCGGGCCATGCCGCCGCTTACCTACCTTTCACCGATCAGCTTTACACGTTTGGCGGGCGCAACTTCAGTCACGTCTTCGACGAACTGCTCGTATACGACTTTACGGCATCCAGATGGACCCGGGCGGGTCTCGAAAGCAAAATCATACCTGCCGCACGGTGGGGTCATGCTATGGCGCATCACGCCGACACAATCGTGATGTTTGGAGGAGAATTAGTTACCGGAGATTTAAGCAACGAATTTTGGGTGTACAATGTGCAAAAGCAGGAGTGGACTCTTGAAGAAGCTGACCCATCTGGAGTGGATGCACCTCGCGTGGCATTCCATTCCTTGACGATGATCGAACAAAAGACGTTTGTTGTTTTCGGGGGCCGTATTGAGGGTGGTCGTTTTTCAAATCGAATCTACAAAATGAACTTACTTGGATGGAAGCCAAAGTGGGAACTAGTTAAACCATCGGCGGGTAGTCCAATTCGAGTTGTAGGTCACACGGCGACATTCCATGCAGAGTCAAAAAGCATTCTTGTATACGGTGGAGTAGTCGCCGATATGGCTCGGTTTTCCAAACTCAGTTCGCATCTGTACGCGTTCAATATGGAGAAACGACATTGGACACAACTACACTTTACATCGGGAAGTAGCGCGACAACACATGCATCATCTGGTAGACCTCATCATCATAAGCCGCAAGATTATCCTCTCGAAAGGGCATTCCACACGGCAACTATTGCTGGAAACTATCTCGTTGTTTTCGGAGGGTGTGTATCATTACATATTTGTGCTTTATTAGAAATACTCAATATTTATAATTTCGTATTAATAGAGTTAGGTAATTTCGTTGCTCTTATTGTTTGCACAATACCGGTATTGTGAAAGCATAACCTAGCGGCATAACTACAAAGCGCTCTCCTGTCTGACGATATGGTTATACTTTTTTTAAGCAGTAATTCAACAA
Organism: Varroa jacobsoni; assembly: GCF_002532875.2. Classification (NCBI taxonomy): domain Eukaryota; kingdom Metazoa; phylum Arthropoda; class Arachnida; order Mesostigmata; family Varroidae; genus Varroa; species Varroa jacobsoni. The sequence goes on along the minus strand of NW_019214154.1, from coordinate 80,563 downwards.
TTCCCATTCTGTCTTGACGTTATTATCCTAAATTAATTTCAGATATATGCATCGCCACAACGTTGAGGAAAAGTGTTATGACGATGAGGTATACCTGTACCACCTCAAGTGCTATAAATGGGTTAGCTACGACGTTCTCACATCGAACGGAAACGGACTCCCTAAAGAACGCCGACGACCGCACAATTCTGGCGTGTATTCACATGCCATGGCCCTGCGTCGAGGCAGCACCCTTCTCATTTTGGGCGGCTACAGCGGCTATATGCGAGGCGATCTTCGAGCTCTCCAATTGCCTGAGACGATCACTCATGTGACGTCCGAAACCGCGCCGGTTCTCTGTGGCCATCACAATTTTTCTGAGGCGGCGTGTAAGGAAAACCCCGCGTGCGGATGGTGTACAAATTTGTCAATGTGTATGGATCGCAATAAGAAGGCGGATTGCGGGGCCCAGTTCTCTATGGGCTTATGTCCATCACTCTGTCCGGCTCTGCAGGATTGCCAGAGCTGTATGGCTTGGGGGGAAGGACAGGAAATTACGAATCACGTAATGGTTGACGTCGGTGGGTTTATGCCGCGATCGTGCGGCTGGTGCGTCTCTAGCTCTCAGTGCCATTCTCTCAATGACCCGCCGCTGCTATGCCGCACATCTGAGAATAAGTCGGAAGGCGCAAGCGAAGGGTATTGGGGCAACCACGGCTATGTCGTCACCAATTTGCCAGAATGCCGTAGTCATAACTATAAACCGGGTCTGACGTACGTACAGTACAATCCACCGATCAATGACTCGTTGCCCGATGAGGTCAACATGATGAATAGCTCAGCAGCGCGGATCAACGTAAGCGGGGCCGTCAAAGGCAGCGGCGGTGGAGGCAAAAGTGGCGGTAACAGGAGTCCGGGTAAGGCTGTCATTCTGGGCTATCTTCATCCCACCGGGGTGGCGCTCGAGCCAGCTAGTAGTCCTAAGATTTACTTACGAAGCGGATTTAACGCGGAACTCTCACTGAGTTCGGACGATAAAGAAGCGAACCTAGAGTTAGTTGTTCGGCACACCGGTCACAACGTAAATTTGACGGAGGCCGTGCGGCCTTCGGGTAGCAAACTTATACCAATAACGGGCAAGGGCGCACGCTACCTGCTTAATGTTACCTACGAGCTCACGTGTGAAGTACGCCAGTCACGAGCCAACGCCTGTGAGCATTTCAGCGAGATCAAGTGGTGCCCCCAGCCCAAGCCATGCCAACAGCTATCGCTTATTCCTATAAAGTATCTCGAACCGTATAAAAACGGCACGGATTGCCGGCGGCGTGCTAGCTGTTATGCGTGTCTAATCGATTCAGCATGCGGCTGGTGCTCGTCGAAGCATGTGTGCGTAGCGAGATCCGGTGACGAAGAGGAGTGTCCCGCTGTCAAGGATGGGGAACTGCTCGTTCTTGAGACGCCTATGTGCAAAGCCTGCAACTACAATATCTACTGCGAGACGTGCCTTGACGATGAGAACTGCGAGTGGCTGCCCGAGGACGTAGCGTGTGTGCGTCGAGGAGTAAACCCTCTTGCGCTCAAAGACCGCTCGGCGTGCCCGGTGCCGTGCCACGAACGTAGAGGCTGCCAGTCCTGCCTAGGGGACCCAGGCCGCTGCGCGTGGTGTCAGCAAACGCAGCAATGCTTTCTGTTCTCAACCTATATCACTTCATTCATGTACGGAGGCTGTCGGGAGTGGGTTGACGAAGATCTGCCGCCAGTCGTCCGGAAGGGTAACACCCGCAGCGGACCTATTCAGTGTCCGGACTGCGGTCGACATGCTGATTGCAAGAGCTGCTTGAGCCAGTTAGGCTGCGGTTGGTGTGGGAATATCGATAATCCCAATATAGGAATGTGCTCGGCTGGCGACTTCTCTGGGCCGTATAATTCGACATGTACAGATATTGTCGCCGAAGCCAATGAGGTGGTTGATGAGGGCGGGCCCGCAGCTTGGTCCTATGACAAGTGTCCAAACGTAGACGAGTGCCGTTTAGGATTGGCAAGTTGTCATTACAACGCTACGTGTCGGGATACAAATGATTCTTATATATGTGTCTGTAACAAAGGCTACAAGGGAGACGGTAAAACAGAGTGTGTTAAAACATGCGCCGAAGACTGCAATCATGGTTTATGTTCCGAAGCACCGGACTATAAATGCCTCTGCAAAATTGGTTGGACCGGAGAATTCTGTGAAGATGATTGCGGCTGCAATTTCCACTCGAAGTGTAGTCAGGGTCTAAACAAATGCGATGAATGTCGGCATCACACATCGGGACCACGGTGCGATCGCTGTGTGAAGGGAGCCTTTGGCAAGGCCACAAGACCTGAGGGATGTACCCCCTGTGAGTGCAACGGTCATGGCGATCCCGATAAGAACTTTTGCGATCCGATTTCCGGTGACTGCCATTGCATACATAACACGGAAGGTCGGCTATGCGAACGATGCACGCTTGGCTACTATGGCGACCCGAGGAAGAACGGCACTTGCTACAAGGACTGCACCGATCATAAGCCTTTCCTTACAGAGCAATTTGGCGCACTAGGCTCTCGCAAGGGATCAGCACTATTGCCTCAGCACTGCCTATGGATCGTGCAAGGTCAGCAACATAGCACTATACAGCTAACGATCGGAGCGACTCTACACATCAAGTGTCCAGCAAATCACGTTTACGTTTATGAGGGCCTCTTTAGTACCAACTCTCCGGGGCAATTGCTTGGTTCATTCTGTGGTACCCAACTCAATAAGCCGATCGTAATTGCTTCTAAAACTAACCAACTGTCAGTATACTATCGCCGCTCAAAAATGGGCGAAGGCTTTAACGCAACATATCGTCAAATGTGGTGTCCTGAAGGTTGCTTAGGCAAGAACAGAGTGTGTCAAGATGGCTTGTGCATCTGCCGCCCAGGTTTTAGCGGACCTACGTGCGAGGTACAACTCTGCCCGAAAGGGTGTTCAGCGAACTCACTCCTGTCACGGAAACATCTTGAACCGTCAGGAGGGTGCGATGGCGTAAGTGTCTAGATGTTACCTTATATTAGCCTTCACCGTTTACTAGGTTCGACAGGTAGTCAGGGCACTGTTGTACAAACATCTATTTTCGATTTTTGTTTAATTATAGTTGTAACAGATTATAATTACAAAAGAGCGACGTTCCTAATCAGGATAACCAGGTTTTTTTTTGTGTATTGATGATAATATTTGTGGTTTTTCACATCGTGTACTTGACTTTGTATTTCTTCTTCCCTTAGGCATATTCGCTTTGTCGATGTAGTGGAAATCTGGGTGGCGATGCCTGCGACGTAAGTCTCGACACCAATGCAAGCGTCGTATGGACGTTACTCTACGACGTTGAACGTGTATTTTCGGCTGATACGCTCCCGTCGTTACAAGTGGCTGACTTCGCTACGGACAGTCCGCCTGACGTGCAGTTTGGTCACTCCCTACTTCTTAGTGAGCCAGATCGTCATCTATGGTTGTTCGGAGGCGTTTCACAAATGGACCAGGATAGCAATCGATTGTACATTTACGATCGCCATTTCAGTCGATGGAAGAAGGTTAACGTATCGCATGACGAGAGCAAAATGCCATCACCACGAAGACATCATTGCGCTACTATGGTCGGCATGGATATGTACGTTTATGGTGGAATGAATCGCCAGTTCTCTGCAATGGGTGACTTCTGGAAATTCGCCACAGAACTCCGCACGTGGACAACTATCTCGGTATGTTAACTTTGTTCCTAGAATCATTAAGTGAGCCTATGCAAAGATGCTTAAGTGCATAATACTCATGTTTTATATGTCTGTAAAGTGTCACGGCATATATATAAGGTTGGAGGAATCGATTTTCAAAATGAACATAAAACAAATTGAAATGAACCTTTCGTGCATTATCCAAATGCTTATATAGGGTGAGAGGGAGCGCTGCAATATATATATATACGAGTAGTTCTGTTTAAGACTTTCTATAAAAATGTGGTTCTATCGGGAATGCTGTTCCTGTTACACGAGATGCTTTATGATAAGATCTTAAGATAACTGTTACTCTCTATGTTCATTCTACGGCGTTCAAATTTTTTGGTAATAAAACAGTACGAATAATATGGAACATTCCTATTGGCTTTGCAGACAAGCCCCGATGTACCTCCGCTCGTTGGATGCACTTTGACTAATGTTCAAAATAAGCGTTTGTTAATGGTTGGGGGCTACTCTCCGGAGAATGGATTTCAAGATAAGACGCTGGTCTATACGATTCAAGATACAACGTTCAAGGTATTTAATACAACAGGCGCTTCGCCCGAAGGTATCTATGGGCATTCGGCAGAATATCACGCTCCAACAGACAGCATTTATATTTTTGGTGGAATTCTCTATGAAGCAGGTAAGAAGTTCATACATATTCATTTCCTTAGTTTGAATAGATTTTGCAAGAAATCCGCCGCGTGCGCTAAGTAGAATATAGTAGCGGATTCCTGTTTCACATAGCTGCACTTAGCCTTAGTGAGTGCTTTCTAATCAAACCTTCCAAGAAGCTCACTTGTCCCTATACCTCTTTTTTTTTAGACGGTCCTGCCCCATCATCCACTTTATTTGCGCTCCATGTAGGCACGCGTATATGGACGAGGATTCCTGGAGATGAACGGGTAGCTCCACATTCGCATTTGTCGCCTCGATACTTTCATTCATCTGCCCTGGTTGGTGATCTTATGTTAATTGTCGGAGGACGAAACCTTTCTACTGAAGCCACAGTCGAAAGTTACGTTTATAATATCAATTGCAACTCGTGGATGCAGCTTGAAGGCTATTGTAAGTATAGCCTTATTATTGGAAACTAATTTGTCGCTACGGTGGCTGGCTCGCATAGATGATAAATTGATTTCATTTTGATAAATGAGTATACAATAAATGCACACAATAGGTGCACTAAATTAGACCAAACAATATTTTTTATTATTGCCCAAGTGCGTTCAATTGCTTATCCGAATTGTCGTACGTGCAACTCTGTTTTTTTATGAAACAGATGTTCGAGTGGACGGGACGCCACCAACAGCATTCAGCAGCGCAAGCGCTGTTAATCTGAACGGGGAAATCTATCTCTACGGAGGATCAACTAGTCAACCACAGGGTTTCTTGTATAAAGTAAGCAGAGAAATGATGAATAAAATCGTATGAACATATTAGCTGAAGGCCGAAAACATCCGAAAATCAAAACTGTGATTTTTTTCTTTAATCAAATATGATCTATTATAGTTTTATCTCATACACATATAGGATAACCTCGTGAACTAATACAGTTATGATATACTACAGATGTGTACTTGTCATACGAGTAGAAAGCAGTGCCCGTTATTTTTCAATTTCTGGAATTTGCTGGTCTAATGCGTTTAAAAGGGTAAAAATCCAAAACTCAAGTTACCCGTTTTTCTCGAGTATACAATCCATATTCTTTTTTAAGCAATCCAAGTCAGTCAAAGCTTTCGAAAATGTATACAAAAGGGTAGTATCGGACCTAGACCTGCAGCTATTTTCTAAGTATAAGTCTTTTCTTCCCAGCTAGTAGCTTATATTTTAAAATCACTCGCCGAAGTTGACGTCAATGCTTATACTCCTGGGCCTATATTTTGAGGTCTACAAAGAAAGATATGCTAATGAATTTTGACGTTTCGTCTGGTTATTGTTTTCCAGATCGCAATTCCTGCTGACGTTTGCAAGCTATATTACAATGCGCGAATAGCCTGTCTTGACCACCCCGGATGTTCCTATTGCTACATAATGAATGCTACCAATACATATCCTCCACAAAAGAATGACCAGTTTTGTTTCAAAACCGGCGAAACCAATATGTAGGTTTTATTTCTCTTAAATTTGTATTCTAAAAATGCAGCAGCATATAACGTACTTCACTCAAACGCTGATACTATCATTTCCGGGTTAAATTGTTCTACGTGTATCTGCACTAAGATGTGATACTATATAATTTTCGTAAATGTATTCCATTAACTATGTATAGTTCTTTCTGTCTATTCTCTTTATAGTTGTACGGAGACGCCTAACTCGAGTATACAGCCTGGTAGATGGTGCAGTATCAGTTGGTTGCAGAATCGAACCTGTCACCAATTCGAGAACTGCGTCGACTGTGTGGCACGTTGGCCAGGCGATAAGGCTGGCCTACAGTCGGCTGTCTGTCAGTGGTGCCCAGACTGCCAGCGCGGAAGATGCATCCCATTGGGTGATTCCTGCCCAATACAGACAGCACCTGACTGCCATAATCAGCACGAATTGTCTCTTGTTACCCTACCAGAACAATGTCCCCAGCGAAGCTGTGTTGCTTCTGAATGTGAGAAATGCCGCGACCTTGGTAAATGTATGTGGACGAGGCAGGTGTTGCGAAGCGGGGAACTTCGTCACGTCGTCAGTCAGACACCCACCTATGATTGGACCTGTGTACGGAGGACGATCAAAGATCAGGTAAACCATCCGGTTGAATCGAATCCACCCAGAGCTTGTCCGAGAAGATGCGGTTCGTACAACAACTGCACTACGTGTCTTGATAGTAGCGGAGGTGAAGGGGGTTGGCATCAGTGCGTGTGGGCATCTGCTTTAGGCCAGTGCATTTCGCCGAGCTATGCCCCTATCCGATGCGAAGGAGGCATGTGTGGTCCGTTACTTCAGGGAGCCTCGCACATCTGTTCACCACCTTGCCACTATCATTTACAATCGAAACTTTGCCTCGCTGATCCTCGTTGTGGCTGGTGTGCGCTACTGGGTGCTAACGGTCAAGGATTGTGTATGGAAGGAGGAAAGAAGGGCCCTACAGGAGGTAGTTGTCAAAATGGAACCGTATTCCTTCATGGTCATCCGCTACCTGGTGATGTACCTAAGTGGCTGCAAACGCATGGTAGCAACGTCGGCTGGTACTACTTCAAAAGACCTATGGAAAACGAGTGTAGCAATGGACATCACGACTGTGACTCAGAAAGGGAGCAGTGTGTTGATAAAGAGAATGGTTATGAATGTATTTGTCAGAAGGGGTATACGCTTGACAAAGAAAAGATGTGCACACCGGAATGCAGCCAAGGATGCTTTCACGGACAATGCGTGCGACCTAATGACTGTAAATGTAATTTCGGTTACGTCGGCGCTAACTGCAGTATTCCATGTGATTGCAACGGTCACTCAGATTGTGCGGGTTCGGACAAACTATCGGAATGTATCGAATGTCGCAACAACACACAAGGTCCTCAATGCAGTGAATGTATGAGTGGATTTGTGGGCGATCCATCGAATGGAGCCAAATGTGTCTCGTGTTTCAACTACTGTCACAGGTAATAATGCAAAATGTTTAGCAATATTTTCTAGCGTTCCTATTTTGGCACGATAAGAATTTTTTATAAGATAGGAAGAAGTTTTTACGAAGAATTGATTAAACTCTACTAAATATGCAATACCTGTAAATAGCTATTGGCCAAGCCAGAACTGTGACTATCATTTTTTTTTTTCGTAAATCTCCACGATTACACAGTTCATTTATTATGTTTAATGATGCCCGTACCATTTGCATTTGAAGGCATTCGATGTACTGCGTCGATGAGAAGGTCTACAACGCTTCAGCTGACTACGAGAGCATGATCAAAATCGGCCTGAACCATCCGGGCCCGCTCGAGACGGCTGTGTGCCTTAACTGCAGCAACAATACGACAGGCAACACCTGTGATACCTGTAGGGACGGCTATTTTGTCCGTGACGGCGATATCCGGAACGGCTGTCGACCCTGTGAGTGCCATGGCCATGGTGATACATGTGATAAGCTGACGGGCGAAAGTTGCCAATGCCGAAACAATACCGAGACGGATCGTAGCTGCAACCCAAATTCGCGCACAAAGCATTCATCATGCTGGAGCCTGCAGTGCGCAAAGTGCAAGGATAACTTTCAAGGCATCCCGATTAATGGTCACCAATGCTATCGGCACATGCGTCTCGAGCAGGACTATTGCCTCGACCCTGAAAACCAAGGAGAATGCAATTCTGAACCCTTTCCTTTGCCACAGGGCCGGACCATGTTTTTTGTAGTTCAGCCACGATATATGAATGTCAACATACGGATCGTGGTCGATGTAGCCATCGGCGAAGTTGACCTTTACCTCGCAGCAAAAGAAGATACTTTTGTCGTGACATACAATAAATCTACCGGAATACACGAGGTCGCCGTTGACCCTCGCTATGACGTGATTCGTGAGGAATCGTTTAGACCTTCGCCAATCGCAGCACCAGGAAATATGTCATTTGCCACCATGAAGTTCATCAAACCCGCGACAGCTCACCATCGGCGGGAAACGCCTCGGGCCAATTCGGTGCATCGGGACACTCCCGGCTTCGCCAAATATCCCAACGCGCAGCTCGAAGTCACCGGTGGGACCCGGCAGATACTCCGACTCGTGAAGCGAGAGGCTCGTGGATTGACTACCTATGTCGAGGTGGAAAGGGCGCACCATTTTCTCGTTGTTAGCAGCTTACGCAACCGACTCGTACTCACCATTCCACAGGTACGCACTAGAGTTCTCATTTTGATGTAATATTCAGCCATTGATATTGAATAATGAGTAATAATCGCTTAATACAAGTAATCTACCCGTGTGTCAGACATACACTACATTTTCTTACTTTTATCAACTTTTTACATTAAATTCGTCTAATAAATTCATTTCACATGTTTCGGCACCTTTACAGAACGTTTACGATCTACGGAGTACTCGACTCTATCTGGTGGTGAGCGGTGTGTCTGAAACCAGTGTCGGCAGTCTGTTCTTCCGACAGGATCAAACTCGAATTGACTTATTTGTTTTTTTTTCCGTGTTCTTCTCATGTTTTTTTCTATTTCTGTCAATGTGCGTCGTAATCTGGAAACTTAAACAGGGCATGGACCTGCGGCGCGCCAGACGCCTACAGGCCGCCGAGATGCAGCACATGGCTAATCGTCCATTCTCACACATATTTTCGACAATGTACCCGCTGGAAGACGGTGACGAATTGGGATTCGTTGAGCTGTCTCCGTTGTCGTCAAAATCAAAACGTAAAAGCAAGAGTCAGGTGCATTTGGTTCCAAATGCGCCAAAAGCTGCCCGAGCTTTCGAGAGCGGCAATTGTGCCCCTAGCATTAGTTTGCCGGGAGGCGTATATCGGCCCGTATCGGTTGAACCAACTGCTGATGGCCAAGCAGCTGTGACTACAATGCTTGTTCATCTGCCGGGCGGTACTGGAGCTCCGGTGCACCTCTGCATAGGAAGTGCTCTCACGTCGATCCGAGGAACATTGAGTTCGAGATGTTGACGATGATTGTAATGATTTACACAGTATGAAAATAATTCTAGTAATAATGTTGGTAGCAATATTAAAAATAAATTCAGGTACATTAGCTATAATGAAACGACAGCCAAAGGCCCTATCGGCGACTAACGATCAGGCGCCTAGGCAAGAAAAGAGTGCTAAATTTAACAAATAATTAGTGAGAAAATATTAGGGAAAAATTGGTGCTGGTCCAATTTATCAGTGATACAAGCGACAGTCAAAATGATGCCGATCTGGTAGCAAAAATGAAGCCAGCATTGTTTCACATCTGTAACCACTTCAGGAGAATGCGAATATCTGCCTGTAGCTGAAAGAGAGTGGTACCCACGAGAAAAAAGTCATACGCCGTTAATTAGTACCGTTACTATCAGAAATGCATGGTTGATGATCCCAGACGGACTAATTTATATATGTATGTAATTAATAGTTCATAGAAAGTGCAAAGCCTGTGTATAGTTAGCAGTAAATCGAAATGAATGGATCTAACAGCTTAGCAAAGATATGTGACACACAGATAAAGATGTCGCTACATTCTTATAAATAAGCCATATACAAAGAACACACTGCTACGATCCAAAACAGTCTTAAACCATATAACAATATCGAGAAGTGGACGACATTAGAGGTACGTTGCTGAAAAAATCTTGTACACTAAGAAAAAAAAAATGTTACCGGCAGACAAAGTGTGTTTCCACGATTACTCTGCTGGTGTATCGGTGAGAAATATTTGCAAGCATGTTGATGGAGCAGCGATGCTGAACGAAAAATACCAATGGACACCATACCAATAGCTGTATAGATAAAATAATTGTCAAAAAATAATGGAAGAGTACATAGATGCATCGGAATATAGCAACAGAAACAAACTACTAGGAGAAGATTGAGTTGCCTCGCTGTCTTGTTTGCTACTCAAGGAATAGTAGGATAATTCCTATTCTTGCCTGGAATAAGGTAGATTCATTTCTGGTCAGGTTAATTCCTGGAGCCAAGTCTGGGCGGCACATGAATACAAATTACATATACATGCGACAGTAAATATTGCATAATAATTTACAACTGTAGCTTTGGATCTCATTATAATGTTTGTTTATTTTTTTACGAAAGAAGCCCTCAAATGCATGCCAATGCTGTATCACGATTTTCTCCTATCAGCTCGGAATTTTTATTCCAGGCAATTTTATGGTTAGTTTTGTTCTTATTTATCTGCAAGAGGTAGCTCACAGCGAGTAGCTACGAGGGCCAACATGAACGCGGTCACAATTGGTAGCTCTAGCAGTAATAACAGTATTATTACTGTAGTGTGTGATTACAAAGTAGCCAACAAACAATTGTGATTTGTTCTATTTTGTAGCTTGCCATCATAATTGCCTAGTTGTGTTTATTAGTACGTGTAGTAGTGACGTATTATAGAAGCGAAATAATTAACAGCTCTGTTCCAGTAGAAAAACAGTAGCCGTAGATATGTGTATGTGTTTGTGCGGAATAGTATGTAAGCAACCACCATACGGTCACCATCGCAGCGGCAATAAACAACCATAATATGTATTTTAGAAATTCCCCTCATGAACGCAATACGCAACACCTATTCGGATAGACTGTTTCATTGACTGATTGACTCATAAAACTCTACAAAGAGTGCAGACTTCGACGACATGACGGTGGTCATTCACAAAGAAAGACACGAGAAACTGTATGAAATACGCACATATTTGTGCACAGGTTCGACGATAAAGATAACAGATCTACAGTTGGGATATGGCAGCTTTACGATTGCAAATGCGCTACTCGTCGATGAATAAATAGGTAACTGTAAATTAGTACGCTTCGGCCCCATTCGTAGACCTACTTTTGGCTAATCTCAGACACTCTAAAAAAAAAAGCTTAATTGCAAGATGAAACGAGAATATGTAAAAATGATATGGAATAACTTTAATTAATAGCATGTAGTGTCAAAACGTAAAATGAAAGAGACACAGGTTATAGATAGAGAGGCACTACGTCTTGCTTTTACAATGAGCTCATGCATACACATTCGCACACAACAACAATAACAAAGCGATGATTAGCAAGCAATTATAAAAAAGATATATTACATATATACATACATACATATGTGTGTGTGTCTCTTGCTTTTTGAATAGAGCAAGCTGCTATAGATCAAAACCATGGCCAGAAGTCCGCTCAGGAAGTGTATCTCCAGTGACCACAATATCGAAATGAACTAACAACCACAACTGCATCCACACAACAACTACAACAATACATTTCTGTAATAGTATTTCACATGGCTGTGCGTGGCATGCCCTCTCTGTATAAAATGTACATAGTATAAATAACGAGAAAGAAAAAAAAAATTAAATAATCAAATAAAGATATTTTAAAAATGATTAGTTACCATGATTTTACTATTTGTAATATAGTGAGAGCAGAGATTTAGAAACATCTGTCTAGTGTAGCCTGGTCTATATAGATTAAAAGAAGTTACTCTTAGCATTATTAACGACGCTGCAAGTATCTTGTCCGAGTTTAAAAAATAAATCGGCAACTCCTCATTATTTACGTTTAAATATCATATCACGTATAAAAATCAAGCAGCAATAAGTAAGATAATTGCTTTTCAAGCGATCTCCAATAGTTTCGACCGGGTAAACTATGGTGGCCATGACGTATTTCTCCATTAGCAACACAAATGGCCTGCGAGTCCCTCGTGAGTTAGCGAATGCAGTTTGTTGTGTCGAGGCATGAGATACTCAATGCTGTCGCGTGTTAGTCGTTCGATGGCCTTTCCATACAGATGCGCTTCCGCTGTCCGACGCGTTCTGTCTGTCAAAGCAGTTGAACGATGTAATTACAGGAACACGTTTGTCACTTTGTTAAATAGTCAATGTTTTTAAGGCACCTTGCGCTGCTGCTATAAGGACTACTAGATTCGGTATGTCATAGGAACAAATGCATAATTCTACTTAAAAAAAAGTTGTTAATATTATCTGTAAAAGCACAGAGGCTTAGACGACATGTTTCCTTCTTTCATGGAATAGTTTTTTTCTTAGGCAACTAAAAAGTGCATTATGCACACTGGGTTCACATCCAGATCATTGCTTCGGTGGTTTTTAGACTTCAGTCACTAAAAATCGAGTCAAAGATATCAATAGCGAAACTGTAATAACTCATTTGTCCACCGTCATCAGGTCATCAGGAAATTACGAAAGCTATGGTTTAACCTTTACGCAGTCTTCTTTGGATACGACCTGGTGTGTTTCAACTTTAGAAGACATTGGCAGTAAGTAGAACTCTACTTACTGTAAGTCGAACGATATTGACTCGCGACATTAGCACAAGCAAATCGGGAGTGGACTGAAAATTTTAAAAATTAGGTTGAATAAGCTTCGTACAGGGATTAGGCGAGGGGCCAACTGAGTGAACAAAGCTGTTCTAGATCCCCGGAAAAAGACAACCCATTTTCAAATGCCCACTTAAATAAAGTGGATAATTTCGAGCAAATTAATTGTAAGGCAAGTCACCATATTTACACTACCTATACGCGACTACATAGCACGCTTATAGGTGATGCCTAGTGGGGTGACGGAGTCGTTTTCGATTCTTAGATACATTATATTCGAAATTTTACGTCGTTAGAATAGTTAATCAGGCAGAAAACGATAACACGAGAGTCAAGTGAAATTCACTAGGAGCTGTTTTAGAGCGGGTTTCTTATTCTATTATAGACAATACGTGTTTCTTAGCAGTAACCTACCTAGAGGATCAAATTCACTAAGAAGAATATCGATTTAACACGTCATTACGTGCGTGTCAAGACGTATGCAAGAGAAACTTACGTTTTCCATTGTTGTTTCAAAAACTTAGGATGGACTTTACAAGTACCATGCGAGAAATAGATACAAGACACTTGGCAAAAACTGCTGCTGAATCCGTCATATGGTGCTTGTGTAAAAAAATATTCATAAAACCGAACATTTACCGGAAGCAGTTTGCACGGTCCTTCTAATTTAATATCTGCGAATTATCTGAATTAGACGCAATATTACTACGGCTTGCAATATATTCGTATCACAAAAATGATGTGAAAAGCCGCTTTGGCTTCAGTCAAGACGCGCACCCTGGGAAACAGTAAAATATCTTGGTAATTATTCAGTGGTTCTGAACTATTCCGAACAAGCAGAGTTGACGTCAGTACGCTACTGAGAACAGCCATAAAATTCAATCGTACCGTCACTGAAAAAATATCGGCACAGGAAGATCAAACATAGGCAATATGCAAAGTAGACTAGCACATATGAACTTATTAGGAAGCAGTTACCTCTTCACAACTGGACGCCAACCACCGGGATACCCTGTATTCCTGCAAACGGACAACATTACAGGTAATTTAATGCCATATGCTATAAGTCAAATGTAGCTTTTAAATTGAGAGATAATTGTCATATTAGAAAAATTATATGAACTCGGCGTAAGAGGCGTAACAAACAGCTGAGACAGTTTCTTGCACTTATGGCAGGATTCCTAAATGCTGCTACTGTATCCCACCACATAATTATTAGTTCTTTTTTAGGTCCTTCGAAGTACATGCAATTCTAAACGTAAATTTAGTGACTGATGATGCATGTGTCATGTAGGCCTAGTTTAATTTGCTTACGCGACTACGTTACTTTGTGGGAACACTCTGTGCAGGGGAAACTGAAAAAAGACTTCAGTTCAAGTCCAAATTGCTTTAATGCGATCTCCACAGCTAAGCGAGAAGAAGCTAAAGCAATTACAAAGAAAACTAAGATACACCACACGCTCGGGTCAAGGCACCCGTACAACTGAAACCTGTCCACCTGCTTTTGAGAAATCCACGTTACCAATAAGCACCTCTCTATAAGGACTACCATAGGGTCTCCATCGATCCATTTATCCACCTCCGCGACAACAGGGCTGACGAAGACCAACGCGACCTGTAACATATTAGAATCTTTACTGACGAACAGTTTGTTGCCTCAGCATCATTATAAGCACTCGATTCTAGAGTTGTTTGCAGACGCTGTTCTGGAATTGGCCGGATCCGCCATGACACCTGCTAATCTAAGTCTTTGAATAACTTTTCCTTATTGCGAAGACCTAGCAAAGGTACTCCCACTTCTATTTATGGATTTATTGGGACCGAAGTCTATTTGAGCTCACTTGTAATGAAAGACGACTGAAAATAGTTACAATACATTTTTCAGGCACATAAGAGCCATTGGCGGTTTAAACCTCCGCTATGCTACGATGTATTTGTAAACACAAAGAAGCGGACTTCCACTCATTTACTAGGTACATCAAATAAGGAAGTGCACACAAATTGTATGTTATTGTAATCAGTAGTTACTTACCGATAACTAAAGGTAGTGGAAGGCAATGGCGATTTGGAATTCTCCATCAGTGTACCGATTACGTAAGAAAGATTTTTTGGGCTCACCCCACTGCGAGCATAAAGCGTTTGATATTAGTTATTGTGGGAAACGCATATGGTAGTGATGTAGTATAAAGACCCTACACAATCAACCTAATATAACGAGTAGACCAAAACGTCTTTACTAGTTATTCTACCAGAATGATTTCGAATGTCACTTCGGAGCCTGGTCAAAAGTCAGAACTTAAGAAAGATGCTACCATACCAGTGCTGTGAGACCGTAATCACGACACTCCTATAATGTTAAGAACCTCTATTATTTTGCACGATAATGATTATTGTATAGCTAGCAGTTTTTCTGCAGGATTTGACAAAAGAGATTTCTTTGCGCAATCTTTTTTCACAATGCGAGCAGAAAATACTTTATTCATCTTTATTTCGTGCTTACCGAAGTCTGTCCACTTTAGCTGTGTTTAGAATCATATGACACTGGGCTTTATAGGCTGCAGGTCCTGTCTTTGTGGCGTGTCATACGGCCATAGGGCTCGACCTGCAGTACACCATAGTTTAGTAGCTAAATTGGTATAACTGGTAGCTAAAAAAGCTTCAATAGTTAAGTGTGACATTTGAAGAAAGATTTTTATTGAACATTAACATGAATTTAGAGTAGCTATCTAGATCTCTTCTAGTA
This sequence comes from Varroa jacobsoni, assembly GCF_002532875.2. Taxonomy (NCBI): domain Eukaryota; kingdom Metazoa; phylum Arthropoda; class Arachnida; order Mesostigmata; family Varroidae; genus Varroa; species Varroa jacobsoni. The sequence goes on along the minus strand of NW_019214154.1, from coordinate 65,117 downwards.
GATTACATGGGTGACGTTAGTTTAGCGCTAAAGAAAAGTTATTTATTAGTAGCAAAGTTTAACGTTTCGATGTTCCTCGTCGTTTAAAATTTGATCAACCTATACCAAAATTAGTTTTTCCTTTTTTATATATTATAAGTTGTTTAGTTCGTACGAGATGGCGGTGCTCTCTAATTTTCGTCAAAGTCACCACGTGACCATAGGGAACACTATCATAGGCAAATAAGTTTAAACAGCGATTTTCAAAAATAACTGTACAATCTCCGTAAAATTATTTCTAAATGCACGTTTTACTAACCATTTACGTTTACAAAATCTATTCAACCTTACAAGATAAGCTTGGAAACCTTATATTAATAATAATCGACAGATACCCATTATAGACAGTTAGCGAATCGTAGATTGGTACGAAGCTTCGTTTCAGAAAATGGCTAATAGTGAAGATTCGTATCCTCAGAGAAACAAAGACGTGTTCGTTACTTCACTCCGTAGCGAATCACAAGTTTACCCTTCACACGGATACTTTGGCCGTGTGGTTTAAAGAAGAAAAAGCAATATGGCAAACATTTGGAAAGACTGATCGCATGCCCTCGACCTTATAATTTTGATGCTCTTTACTACCTACCTTCGCGGAGAAAACCAAGACCTCAAGCACAATATAACCAAAAACGATCAAAGAAGCTATGAGCGCATTCTCAAAAATTAAGAATCGTATGCACAACTAACTGCTCGTCGTATCACTCACACGTTTCTTCAAATCGAAGGAATAAGCTGAGGCGCGACGAAGTTCATGACATCTAGCATTATGTTGGACCTGACAAAGGTCTATTATGGTCGCATTCCTAATGGGCGCAAGATGTCTGTGGTATTGATTTAATCATTCAGAAGGTTCACGCGTTTATACATATTACATAAAGAAGAATTCTCATTACCTGTACAATAGAGCCATATTCTAGCGTCATCAAGACTTAGAGAATCATACGCTTGCATCCTAATCTGACCGCCAGATTTTGAATAATTTTCTAATTTGAACAAGGGTAAATTCGGTAGGTATGGTCAGTACAGTTGAGGAGATTGTTAAGTTATTAGTTACCTTTTTTCAAAGTTCTGAATAGATGGCTCAAGATAGGAACATTAAGTGACAACATACATGCATACATGTAATCACCTCTACCCTTAATGTAACGAAGAACTAAGGCTTAATCAACATAGGCAAAGCAATAGTCAAATGAAACACTTTCAACTTATTGGAGCAAAAGTGAAGTCTACTTCTAACCGGCTCCAGCGTACAATGCATGAATGTATCGTTTCATAATGCACAACATTACTCCTGAAGGCAGAGATGGTAAATATTTGCAAGTGTTCATCTGGGAAATGCATTGTCTATACAATGCATTGTCATATCTACTATTGGCCAGTTTCGGCAATGAGTAAATTAAGAGAATACAGTGCTTTCAACTTATCACAATCTCAGGACATACCGGGGCAACTTTGATCATTTGATGGATAAATAAATGGCGTTGGCGTCGCCTTTTCAAAGAAATAAGGGCAATTGTCGTTAGCTAGGTCGGTGGCGACTCCAAAGATGACTTCAAAAACGATGAAGGCAAGTACACATTGAACAGAAAGCTAAAACGTTAATTTTTCGCTCTATCAAGAGTCATTTCAATCGACAATAGTTAGGTGTTTGTTTTTTCAAATTCAATTTTTCTTCAAAAGTTTACATATACATTGATAGATATTAAGATTTATTCCGTAAAATTTCATTACATTTATATAAGTATTAAGCAACATTAGCAATCATGTTCAGTCAATAGAATACCATTACATCGTACCAATAAAAACGTGAAAATAATAATTTCCATTACGTTTTTTTGTTATATCACTATTATTAGAAACCGCATTTTTATCGACAGCAGCTGTTTAATTGTTTAATGATACCAACTTGTATTCAGTGAATCATGTAATTCAGAGTAGTCATCCATATATATATATATATATATATATATATATATATCATTTTAAAGTATTAAGTCGCGAGATGTTTGCCTTCGCTAGCGCTCGGCATAAGACACGGCCAGATCGCGAGGAGCAACAGGATCTATGCAAGTCTTTCGCCCATGCCACTTCAATAAGCAAGGACAAAAGGCTCGACACACCACCGATCGCCAAAACCATAAAGGACCCTTCCAATTGGTTAAAGGTCATTGGCTTTAATTCATTATCAGAACGACTCAAGCATGCGCTCGAATCACGACGCGTCCATTCTAGAGCTTTTGTGAGGAAGCCACCTTCGTGGGTTGCTCGAAACCTGCGAAACATGACAATAATGAGATCGTTATGCCGCATGCATTGCGTGTATCTATTCTATGTATTAAATGGTCTTCAAATATAAAAAAAAAGGCTAATATTTTTTGTGAGGATTACATGTACTAGTTGTGCATGCTAAAACGACGCCGTGAAGTACGATAGCAAAACCTAATTCATCTAATAAATTTAGATTAATTTGAAGGCACTCAATGGAAAAAATGAGCTCAACATAGGGATCGAATCACGGCCTTTCAACTGCTGTTATAGCTAGTATGCCAGCTCTAAACGCTTTGTTTCATGTTAGGTACGCGGCACACCGCAAGCCGGGCCTTTCATTGGGCCCGTTGTCGGGACAACAGCACCCTAAAACCGCTTGCACGACCATCTGTGTCTGGACCATACGAAAAAGTAATAAACAAAATCTCGATTGGTCACTGATTTTGTTTCATTAGTGAGAAACAAAGGGTGATCACGTCGTGTATCTCGAAGTGGGATGACGTATGGTTATCTTTTTCCTAGCCAAAATTTAGTAGTAGCTATATCGTATGGTAAAAGAGCATAACAAACATCTACTCTCTCAGACGCACATACCCCTTCCGTAATTTCCGTCTAGTCCGGTCAGGAATTTTTCGGCTGAGAAATACGTTAGCTAGAAGTAAACCGGCTTGTTCGCGTGCTACTTGTAGATGCGGACAGCGATGCCATTTTCTATGCGCCGTTACAATTAAATTGTGCGCCATATCGACGTTTACCACAATCACGCCCCTTTGTTGCTCCACAGCGCTAAATGATCAGTATAGATTGCAGTTTCCAGAAGTGGTGTAAATTTCAATTAAACAACTCTTTCCATCCAATCCATCGCCAGATTTGTCAACTAGCAATGTTTCTTTACGTGCTCGAAGGAAATCAGCTGTACATTTACTACACAGATTGTAGAAGCGATACAAATTTATGTGATGCTATAGCTTTAAGTATACGACACTTTTAAAAGAAGCTAACTTAATGAGGCGATAAAATCCACAGTGGTAATCGAATGATTCGTATTGTGGGTTCGGATATTATGCTACGTCATTTCTCACCTTAGTAACTTGTATGTATTAGGCGTTTGGATGAATATACCTTCAACAGGCGCCACGCGCGGTTTTAACCGCTGAAAAAGTTCCGAACGCGCCTCCTAACGAAACAGAAAAAGAGTGCTGTATCTATAAGCTTTACCATTTCGCAGCTAAAATATTTAAGCTTTTTAACTAATTACAATTTAATTAACAAAAAAAAAAAAACAGACAAGACGCACATCGAGTTTGGCTGTGTATTAAGCCATGCTGCTTATCATCCTGGGATTACTTTCTATCTACAACAATTTTATCTATGCGACTTGGTATTAATTTTGAAAAAATCAAAGCCAAACAATGTTCCTACCGAAAGCATGGTATGAAGCACCGTGTTTTTTTCAGTATAGACTTTGACATTTTTAAAGAGAAGAATATCTTCGTAACTGTTGACGGTAGGCGTGGTCTTCGTGATGAGCATCGTTGATGTGAGCTCACTATTCAATATCGTCATGAACAATACGGATAGGGGTAGCACGAAACTCGCCATAATTATTCGAATCCACGTATCCCGACGTCGCATTTGCCCTAAAAATAAATAACTCATCAACCATGCAGTCGGTTTTAAGAAACCGCTTCGATGCGATGGTTGCGCCTCTCATATCACTGATAAATTTCTGAATCTATCGTCGTGCCTCTACGGTGGGACAGGTTGTGAATATATCAGAAAGCGGTGTATTCGAGCATTTAATACATATATCTCGTACCTCGAGGAAAGAGTCGGCTGAAGAAGTCCCACAAGTAGAAACCAAACCCATAATTTTGTGAAGGACTTTTCCATGGAGTGAGAAATCGGTCAGCGAAAGCTGATAGTGCAGCTAAAAAGACTAATGTGATACCGAATACAAGCCAGACGCCCGATGTAAAGGCAAGAACGAAAGCAAACGGATTTATCAGGTTCTGGGGTTTCCAGGTGAGCAGCGTGAAAAAAGTTACGAGGATTTCCATTGGGTCGGCTACGGCGAATCGTTCCAGCTCTGCTATCCCAGGATTGGCGTAAGCTATAGCTCCCTATAACGATGCAAAAACGCACTTTACCAGTATTTCACATTATCTGGTATTTTATTGGTACTTATAGCTTGTTGAAATCATTTTTGATTTGTTGACAACAGTTTTTGCCTGCGGTTAATTATTGGCGATGTATTATTATACTATTAGTCGCTTTCCGTTAGACGTATTAAAATATGCGGACCCATAAAAGTCATTGAGGCCAAGTTGGCTAACGTACCGCGTTTTCGAGAAGCCCAAAAGCGCTCTCCGGGGGAAACGAACCATTTCCAATGGATTTGCCAGCTCCAACATTCTTCTCGTTCACGAGACTCACTCTAAAATACATACTCTCTTTATTACCGGATCACATCTCTTCTTACCGATTCAGGAGATTTTCATCACGATACAATACCATACAAGTAGACCTTCAGAAAGATTATGTATTTTTAAGTGGATACGACACGTCGGTCTTTTGTCCAACGACATTTTTTTTCTCTGCGAAACGATCAATTTACATGTATATTGACTTGCAAGATACGCAAAAACTAAAATCTTTTATTTACTCTTCCGAGTTACATATTTTCGCAGATATTTTCTAACGGTCCCGTAATTTCTGCGTCTATTGTTATCCCCCCTGGGGCGGGTGATGAAGCTGAGTAGAAGCAGTTCCTGTTTAAATGTTTTGCAAAATTTCGCTACATACAAATAAAATGCAGAATGGGTTTATTAGAAAAGTTCTTACTTGAGTCTGGCATACTGTGCTCCGTTGAAAATTAACTCAGTAGAGATTCCCCAAATATCAGCTGTTCCTTTTTCAGCAAAGCGTTCTACATAACAGAACGGCATGAACTAGATCCATTGAAGAAGTGAATAGAAAAAAAACAAGGTCAAAGCATTATTAATGAAATTTTAGTAATTATTATTCTATTTAACGAATTTTAGCTAGCGTACAAACGTTTTGACAGTTTAACCTAGTGCAATGTATCAAATTAGATACGTAATTTGTTATTTAATTGAACTTCACATAGTAGAGCAAGGTAAAGATGACTGTATCCGAAAAAATTACCGATCCACAATTCCTAATGGGACAGCATCTTCATCTAACAGTGTGCTCATAGAAAGGTATCATAAGTTACCAGACAGATACAGTACAAATACTTCCTCTACAGCATCTTCAAACAGTTTCTAGTAATACTTCATATTCGGCTGTAGCTTGATTGAACTTTTCAGTCAAGTTGAATGATGCAACTACATCTCTTTTCAGTAATAGATGTCGCTACGTTAACACCGTGCTTTTTTCCCGTCCAGCTCAAAACAGTGTTTACCGTTCTGTAACGCCTGTATAAAACTAAACAACAGCAAAATATATTTAAATAATTGCCTTGGTACTTGCTTTCACAAATCTATTGGTCATCATTGAATTTAAGTTGCGCATGTACCGTGACGGCAATACGTCTTGAGCTCAGTAAGGCCATATTCGCCTTTAGCTGTGTGACCCGACCTATGCGCACCTTCAAGAACTATGCAATTTTAAATACCCGTTGAATAACGTACTTCGTCAACCACGGTGGGTAAGTGTCCTTCGCTAAGCGTTAATGATGTGTTACATGGAACGCGATGTTTCGGAATGAAGTAGCTCATCCTGACGTTTTTCTTGAGGCAGAAGATCGTAAAACTTTACGTAAAACGTACACGGTCACTGTCAGCTTCACGAATTGTTGATCAAGGTTGATGACGTTGCCAGAGCTGCGGTTCAGGATGCTTCAAATACGATCTGGTAGTTTTGAAGCTCGCATTGTTAATAATTGAAGAACGGTGCTTGCATGACAACATCTGTTATATGTAGCTACCACTCTCGAGATGAACGGAGATAGGTAAATCAGATGATGATGACGACAAAACTACCGTGTCGCTCCGCAGATTCACTTACGATTAAAGCCATTTGATAAATGAAGCACTTCATTTGATTGAAATATGGCTGAGTAGGCTTGTTCATAGATGGCCATTTTGATTGTTGACATTAGAAACGTAGCCATTTTGCCGAATAAACATACTGGATAGATAAGCTGCTAAAGTAAGCTAACAATTTCATTAATTACATTTTAGCATTAAGCTAATGATACCGAACAAGCTCGCTTGTATCACCCAGTAACAAATGATATAAGTTAAGTTAGATTGAAAAACTACTTATTACTATAAACTATTGTAACTTTACATCTAAAGAGACAGAGATTGTTCGTGTTTAAACTATTATTATTCGTTTTGTAGCGTTTTCGTCCAGTTTAGCGCTCGTACTATCTGTAGTTGGGATGAAAGTGGGGTTCACTGATCGTACGACTCGAATACGACCATTTAACAAAACGTCTCAGTTCTAGATCATTGCTAGGAAATGTGTAAATGATTGTTTGTTTCCGAGCGGTCTGAAAGAAGCAAGGTACTTGCATTGTAATTAACTGATATAAATGTTTATATCATGTATATTATATGTATACGCCCCTTATATGATTCGAGATTATATAACTTTTGCCACATACCTCACAGAAGGGCCCTTAACATCTGAAGTGATTGTCCAGCCGCAAGTAAAGCGCTTTCACTATTGTATTTTCATTGCGGACTACGATCAGACTAAGTTCAAGGTAGACTAATATCTATAAGTTATTGATCTGGTAGCATGAGTCTCGTTTGGCTCAGCGATTATAGTGCTCAACTTTGATGCGTAAACTATCATTCAGCTTCGGGTTGAAAATCGGCGGAACCGCATGAAATACTAATTTCAGTGTATGACTTACATTTGCCTATGTCTGATTTTGATGCTATATATGTCAGTGGAGGCGTTTGTCCCTGTTAAGTTGCCGGTTTGTGTTTTCAGTCGATTCAGGAAACATTGCCGACTCTGTTTCGCTCCCGTTTACCATTAAATATCTAGCTCTTGTTACTTGTCGTGTCTGTTATTTTACTTTCGTTGTTGTTTTCGCTGTTCTGGTTGATGTGATTGTTGTCATTCTGGGTTACTCCACCGCCAGCTAGTTTCAAGTCGGTGCTGCCTTGCCTCCCAGCCCCATGGAGACAAAGCTTTGGCAAATGGCAGTTTAGCAAGCGTTGGTCCGTTCTTACCGCACGAGTCTCTCTTCTCCCTTTCCAAAAACGTCAAACAGCAGTCGTCCTCTTGCAGAAGGCCTGTGCCGCCTGTGACGGCGGACCGGTCCACTGCCACCGCGAGAAGCAGCAACGCGTGTCACGTCGCCTGTGTCAGTCATAACTGGCAGTGGGGTATCAGTTTCAGTGGTCTTGCCCTTGTGTCCGTGGTGCGCGGAAGGACTGAACAACATCAGCTGCACTGAAACTCCGTCATCATCCGCGGCGTTCGACAGCGGCGTAGTACGGCTGACTCGAAATAAGAACACGAGCTAGATTGTGACAATTAACGTTATCCAAATCGTCTATACTAAATCAGCACCTGAAAACGAGTAATGTAGAAACCCTAAAACGAGTAACGGCAGAGATATTGAAATCATATAGATGAGAAGAGTCCGAAACAAATGAGAGCGAACAGCAACTCTGAGGCTCGTATTTTTGTTCTGTAAACGGTAAACGTTTAGTAAAAAGTTTCCAGTCGAACTAGCGTCACGAATATCGCTGAACTTGAACGGAAATTCTAGCTCGGACAAGACGCATGAACGTATGTGGTCATATGCGGCCGTATGTGAAGGATAAAGACGCCGTTCGTATACGAACTCGTAGTTGGGTGTAAGGTATCTAGGGTAGTCGCGGCTGAGAGACCGAACGTTGACAACAACGAATCCGAAAATGTTCCGAAAGAAGCCCTGCAAGTACAGGTTAGAATCACTCTTTGTTCTATTCATTCAGTCTCTATTACATCAACGGTGTTAGTGCAGTTGTTGAATTTAGTGAAACACTGAATGTTGGATGTGCTTGAGGTCTAGTTCTCAGGTTTTTTTCCGCATTCTGGGAGGTGCCATAGCCAATGTACGCGTTTACTCTGCTTGCGAACGAGAAATCAAACATTCAAGTATAGCGATGTGCAAAATATGATGACAGGGCGTAAAGGCCTTATAAGTGCTTTTGTTCATCTCCGAAATGAGAAAACGGGCCTTAAATTTGCGCCTGCATTTACGCTTGCGTCCTAATTCAACGAATGGTTTGCCAGCAGACAGAGCACTATGTATATATTTAGGTAGCATCCAGATCTGAGGTTTTTGGCTCATAAGTATGGAAAGGACTGCTTGACGACCTAAGTCTAGAAACCATTCAACGATCAAAAATTATTTATGGTATAAAATTAGATACAGATACAATCATTATACTCACATCTTCAAACAAAAATTACATATATTTCCAGCAGGTGGTAAAATAGATGTAAGCATATGTCTTTGTAAAAATGCAGAAACATAGCTTTTGCGATTTCCGTGTAACTTTGTCCATTGCTGTCTCTACAGTATCGTGAATCAGTATTTCCATGCATTTTAATGGGGTGTTGCAATCTTATTAAAAAGCAGACATCAGTTTTGCATTTGGACAATGTTTGCAGAAGATTTCCAAATACAGATTTTTATGCTACGACTGTAGGTAGCAGTGGGCGCGGCCAACCCTAAAAAGCTTTCAAATACATTACTGAATTTAACTCACAATCTAACCATGATTCATCGTACAGCTTGAGCGGTAGAGACCTTCAACAAATGCCCCCAGTGTGAATGATGATCATAACAGCTTCCCGTTTTCTGCGAAACGGATAAGCACGCAGTTTTTTGCACTGTCATTACATAATTAAGTGAACCCATTCGATTCTGCTTTTCAACTATCGCTGAGAACACATACATTTGTCCAAGGGAAAAATAAGGTTTGCATTATGTTTCCTTTTTCGCATAGAATTTTTATTTAACTGAATTTACTGCCGACCTTTAAACTGCGCAATAAACGTGGTAACAACATTTTAACGCAAAAAAAGTTGTTTAGCAATCACTGGAAGTTTCTTAGAACAAATTATCCGCTTTTCGTCCCCTTCAGGGTCAGATAGGACCAGTTTAAGTTTCGTTCCAATTTGACTAGTGAGCAGTATTTTTGTTAGTCATGCGGCCGTTACAATGACACTGGGTACCTACAGCGAAACGGGGGTAAGCAGCTGATACACAGTCTGAAGACTGTGCACTGAAACGATTGTTGGTAACGTGAAGAACCGTGCTGAGTCTTCTTAGTCAAAATATCCCTTTGCTAGCTTTGACGGACCGAGACCAGGCCCAACACAATGTTGGCACAGATGAGGCGCATTATCAGTGATGCTTCCTAGTCTATTTATAAGCTCTAGGCGTTTATCTAATTAATCACATGCATCGCAGACTCAGCCATGTGGATCAGAGTGACAGAAGAAACGCGCGAGCCGTTTTTGCCTAATAGGTTCTATGACAGTACATAAGTCGCTTTAGATGAAGCCTAACCTAGCCGCAGGACGAGAGAGCAAACGATGCACAGATGGAGCTAGCAATTCATTTCATCAAGAGGTCTCTTTGAATGGGTTGAACGCGTACGCAGTAGAAATAGTAATCAAGGGATAAACATCGTATACTTTATGAATGCAAGGCAAATGGAAATTTATCATGTGATGCAGATAATGATCAGACAGGCAGGCAGGCAGGCAGGCAGACAGACAGCGTTACGCTAACAGCTTTCCATCGTTTACTATTCACTCCTGATTACTACTGTTATCTTTGCCTATATTGAGAGGCTTGCAAAAATCTAGCTTTCAGAACAGAGGCGAGAACGCTGTCGTAAAGGCAATCGCTTCAGAAACAGCGATAGTCTCGGCCAACAGTAACCCGAACGGTAACAGTGACTCGGTCAGCACAGCAACAAACTTCGAACGAAACAATTCCCAGCGGGAACTTTTCGTACCCCCATGATGATATGCTACTCCACCCCACAATAATTTTCTCTCTCTCCTAGTAATCATTCTGTCTTACATCGTTTACTCGCCTGCCGAATGGACCGCAGACGTCATTGTCATCGTAAATGCTGTGGTCGAATTGGATGATTGTTTCGCGTCCGCGACTGTTTCGAAGCCGGGGGACCTGCGGACAGACATAAGCTGCCAGAAAGAGCCACGACAGCCGGACTGCACAACAGCGGCAAGTTAAACCAGAAAACGTTACCTCTATCTGCGTCTGTCTCTGGCGCCCGACTGGTTCGTCGATAGCCAGTCGACTCCCTCCACACCAACGAGTCAATGGTACAAATACTTCACTCGTCTCAGGGTAAGCGATTTTAACGATAACCGCGACGACGACAGTAGTAGCAGCAGCAGCAGCGAGCCACAAGTATCCGCAGTATTTTTTTAGATGGTGCCACTGTCTTTGTTATTGATTGGCAAATGATCGCAGCACGACGTTCCATTACATCGTAAATTCGGCTGCAAATACATTACGGTGCAAATAGGAATGCTACAACTACACGTGCCTAGTAGGGCCTGGGTAAATAGCCTTTAACGAACAATGGCCGTGGGCAAATATCCATAAAGTAAATTTTTGTCCCGATCAAGGCTGTTTCAACGCAGCTTTTGTAGACGCACCATAGTCATTCCCCATAATGGAATAATAACGCTGATGTTTGTCGGAGCACTTTCGGATAGAGAACGTTTCTAATTGACGTTTGTTTGTGTGCATGAGAAAATAGCTTTGTACTGATCCCTGTTTTTTTTTTTTGCAAAGCAAACAACGAAACAAACTCTTCGATAACACTAGTTGTCGCTTAAAAATGTCCACTAGATACAAGTCCGGATATAAAACAATCAAGCTGATAAGAGGTGACTATTTAAGTAGGAATTTGCTTCACTCGTATTACCATTAAGATTAGTTACATAATTATACATCTTGCATTGCCACTGACATAATCTTATATTCTGTATGATTGGTTGCTGAAATACTGCATCACAATATATGTAGCTTGTTTCAACATAAGCATTTTCGCTGATCGATCGATCGATCGATTGATTGCTGATTGAGAAATGCGTAGGCGCACTATGATCGTACAATAAACCCGGGGTTATAGGTTTATCGACGTCTCAAGACGTCGTGCCTAGATTTGGTTGGCATTATAGATACGCCTATTTGAATTTCTCCTGAATACAGCAAGACTGATCCTGTTTAAACGATTTCGACCTTTTTAACCGTGTGGAAGGGTGCCTGTTACAGGCCTTAAATCGTCAACGAAGGGGCTGTATCTATTTTCGAGTGTTGTCGAAATGACCAACTTTTCCTTTTAAGATACCCATGCTCTGATTTAGAATAGCTGAAGCTGTAACCTTAATTAGTGGTCTCAAATACTACTCGAACATATGCCAACTCACCCTAACGACAATACATCCCGAATATAATACGTGTAGGGAAGCGGCGCAGAGAACAGCCGTCCTATAAACCGCGAAACTGAGTGCTAATTGGGTAGCCCATTTCGTCTTCTTCGCTGCTAGCGAGCAGTACTTAGAATATGATATTTGCGACCCTATACGTGATTCTATAACAGTCCGAATTAAGTTAACTGTTTAAATGCATTTCCGACTGAAGAACGTTTTTGAAACATTCTATGCGACTAGTAACTTGGTGTTATTATCCTGCCCCACGAAAAGCTCACGCAGATTTCATCTGGCTAACCTATGCGGCCATCCTTTACGCAACAGATACTCGCAGATATTTCTCCGGGTGTGACGACACGATACTGTTTGACGCTCTGTCGTGTCTAGACATATATGCATACGAAAACAAACTATGTTGTTCGTTCTCACCCATACAAGAACTACGTTCCCAGTTAGATAGAACTTGTTGTCGAGACGCCGCTCGTATGCTTCACAGAAAGCACACGGCCCTATGATAAGCCTTGCAGACTACTACAACATCACACACAAGTTTATATATAAACTTTCAATGCCGCTCTGCCAAATCTGGGATTGCGTTACGGCCGTTCTTTTAGCGATGGCGACAGCTACAGCGACACCAAGAGCAATACATTGTTTCGCTGCCTGCCACTGCCGCCGCTCCTGCCTCCCCAAACAATAACCATGAGAACGACGGCTTAGCCAGGCAATTACCCGGGGGATGGACGGACGGACGGACGGACGGACGGACCGATCGACCAAACGACCGGGCCTACTTCAGCTGGACCGTCAGCGATCGTCTCTCTGCTTGTGGTTACAGCGGGAGCGCCTGGCAGCGTTACTGAACTAGATTTTCTGGCGGATGGAAAGTGGCTCCAGTCGGCAGAGCAGCAACGACGTCGAGGTTCGGCCGCGTTGGACAGTAGGTGCTCGTCAGTGTCCATTTATTAGTGGATTCAGTGACAGCCACCGATACAGACTGGACGCGCCAGAGTTGGTTAAATGAGTCGCGGACATGGATGCCAGTGGCAGGATTGTACAATTCTGTTTTTTGCTACTTCCATCAGTAACACGCTTGCACTGATGCAGGATCAGGGCCAGCGGGAGCAGCATGTGAAATGCTTGTTTCTGAATATGCCGTCGTTAGAAAATGCGTTCCTAATTACATTAATACGGTGCCGTTTCCATGGCATCAGTGAACTGAGCTCGTTGGAACTAGCGTGTCGTCCAATTTGTGGGGACTCCTCACCACGCTACAGCAAGGCCATCGGCTTCTACACAGGATCATCAACATTTTTTTTTTAAAATAACGAAAGCCAAAAGTCACCAGGCGACAGAAATAGGGAGAGATGTAACTAAAAAAAACTGCGTCTGATTGCAAAAGTTCCTAATAGTAATTTTGCCCGAGGTCTTTCTTGTGAGTGCTGATGACCCCCACATGTGGGGTTATGAAATGACCGAAGTCGGCTACGAAATGTCACAAAAAAAAGCAAACATTTCTTATCTCGAATCGAAATGTCTAGTTAGCAAAACTTAAGAACGCAAACATGAACTGAACTGAACTGAAGTCCAAAACAACGTAGTGGCTGGCACATTTGCCTGCTAAAATTAGGGATGCGTTGCAGCGTAGGTTCGAATCCGGGCATAGGCACACAGCGTGTTATGATGGCAGGGAGTGGCATTAAGGAACGACGATACCGTAGAACTCGAAACATAATACGGTGGTGTAGAGTATGGCATTGTTACCGATTAGGCGCAAATCTACAGCGGCGGACAGACACCTTTTCCAAGGAGCAGCTGAAAAGAAAAGGGAATACTACTTCGAACAGTCACTCGCACTTTTATTTATTATCTGATAAGTATAAGGTTCGGAACACGGAAAAAATCAACAAGACAGACAACGAAATGAACAGGAAAACCCCAACAAAATAATCACCTCCCTGATATATGTTGTGCTGTGATGTAAAGTAGTCAGATACTTAAGCATTGTAGCACGGAATATCGATTGAATATAAAAATTGAGAAACAATCGAGATAGGATGGCGACGCCTGTCTGGTCACATACACTACGTGTCAACATAGTAGAAGTTATTTCAGGAAGAAAACAATAAGAACAAATGACCACATATCGCAGTCAGCGCAGCCAGTCAGACTTGCTTGCAGTCTGATTCGTAGAATGCGGCGCCGGTATGGAATTAATCCTGCATCTAGGTACGTACGTCTAGACAGGAAACTACATAGGTTTGCAAGACAAGTAAGTATACGTATATTCAAGATAGGCAAGCTTTCAAATATCTCACTTAAAGGTTTTTTTAAAATTAAAATATGGTACTCAATGTTAACTTGTTACGAATGTGACAAATAGTATCGTCGTATTAGGAGGAAGTTGTACGGCTACCACAACTAGTATAGCCGTTGGTCTTACTGTTCCCGGTCAGGGAACAGTATTGTTCCTCAACGTACGTTCCTTAAACAACGGTACGCCTATCCCTTCTTCGCTGGTTCTCTTTGCGAACTTGAAACATAGCTGATTTATTTAATAATACAGTATTATATAATATTCACTCTGAAATCCTGCAACATCTGAAATGTTGCAAATCTTTATTTATTATA